>NW_007731565.1:130249-141903 GCF_000696425.1 Galeopterus variegatus
TAAAACATCATTAGAAACTAAGCAAATGAATAAACACTCCCCCTCGGGTGAATATTTGTAGCAATTATCACAAAATTTTGCAAGCATGTGTCATTTTAACAAAACTTAGCATCATATAATATGCAATTGTATGTGAGGAAGCTCTGGGGTGTTTTGCTCCAAGAACTGGATGGTGCTCTGTCCTTGCTCCTAATGAGAGGCAACTAAATAATGTAAAACATCAATTTGGCTCTCAGATGGTGTTAATGAATGAGCAGCACCAACAGCCAACTCTTCTCAGTTGGGGCAGGTGACTCCATGTGTAGCAAGTTTCTGTGTGCTAATGAGACACTAGGCTGTCCAACAGCTTCCATGAAGTGCAGACACTTTATAGAAAACACTGTTGCATCTGGCCCTTTTGAGAAAAATCAGTATTTTTTTAATGTCTCTTTACAATCAACTTGGAACCAATTTTTCAAATACACTTGAATCTCCTACTTTTGTCTGGCCCCATCTAAGTATTGACTCATACATTTATCAATCTGTTCAAACACCGTTCATCATCCACCCGTCCACGTGGTNAGCAGGCCTGCTTATTATGAGTAAAACATGAAGACTTGTATTTTGAACTTTCTCAAGAATTCAAGATACCCTACCTTGGACAGAACCATCAGGACCAACCAGGACAGGATATACATAAACTGCTCTGGCACTTTTCATTCCAAATGAACATCAGTTTGAAGGCAGTGCCTGGCCCTTTCCACACAGACTATCCTGAAAATAACCATGCAGTTTCTCAAGGGACCTGAATAACAGGAAATTTCCCCAGGCCATCAGCCCTCACTCATGAGACATGTTTACAAAACCCAGCTCATGATTTGTATCAGTTTTTATTTTCCTCCCTTGAGAAAGCCTTTGCACCACCCTCCTCCCCTCAGGTACAGACACACATGCTACAGCTGCCCTCTTCTCTGAGGTATACTGTCTACAGGGAGTTGAATGAGGCTCATTAATTTAATTAAAATGAAATATTATTAGTTTGAAGTAATTAGGGAGCTAATTAAGGGTGTAGAAACTTGAGTTTAAAAGTAAGTTTTAGTGGGAATCAAACTGTTTTCTTTTTACCCAGTTCCATGGGCAAATGCAACATGGTGCCACCAAAAGAGTATTCTTTTTTTTTTTTTTTTCCCCCCTTTTTGTCTTTTTTACTGACCGGTAATGGGATCGCAACCCTCGGTGTCGCGCCTGCACCGCGCTCAGCCAGTGAGCGGGAACCGGTCTCCACATGGGATCCGAACCCTTGGCGGGAGCACTGCTGCGCTCCCAAGTGGCGCACTCTCCAGTGCGCCACCAGGCCGGCCCCAAAAGAGTATTCTTGCATGCACAGCTTCCATAAGTGAGCTGAGCAGGCCTCTCAAAACTTAGATTGAAAATTCCATAGTCCCTGAGTTCCTGGCCTATAATATGTAATATACTAGCTAGTGACTGTAGTTAAGAAGAGGAAATGGTTAAACACAAAGTTCAGAAAGTTTCACCAGGTATAAAGTAACATTAACTATAAATTTGAATCAGAGTCATAAGATTTTACATTCCCCCTTTGGGAGATACAGGTAGCATCAGTGATGCATGTCCCTGAGTTGTTTTCCAGAGAATCAAGACCTCCCCTGGAGGAGACTCATGACCACAAGCTGACCACTGAGTGTAGCCCCCAGACAGAATGGAGTCAAACACAGATGACTGAGATTCCATGAAGAACTGTTGATTACACAACTGGCATCCAATCAGAACTGTCCAGGAGTTGATCATGCCCTAAGATGCTTACTCGTGATTTTACCTTTGTAACCAGGCTATTGAGGGGCTCAAGTTTTTAGTGAGCTTCCCATCCTCTTTACTTGGTGCTTTGAAATAAAACGACTTTCTTTCCATCACTGCAATCCCAATGTCAGTGTATTGACTTTACTGCACAGGCGAATGGATCCTGGTTCTCTTAAGTAACATAAGGAGATTGAGGCTGATTTGTTACAATAATATCAAGTCTATGTAAATGAATGCTGATAAAATATTTGAAAAGTATATTTGCATAAAAAGCTTCAATGTGTCCTTGAGATCTTATATATATATATTGTTCTTCACTTTTTAAAAGATTTTTTTCAAGGATAGAGCAAAGACAAACCTCTGCTAGAGTTGCAGAAAAGCATGGTGAATGACTCAATATAACTGAGACATTTCTTGCCACTCTTTTACCAAAATAAAAAATAAAGATACATAAGAAGATAAAATGTAGAAATAGCACCATAAATAATAAAGTCATTTACCAAATCCTACTCAAAAATTTTATGTTGAGAAATATATTTTTCAATGCATATCTGACCCTTAGCAAGACAAACATCCCCAAATACAGGAGAGAAGGAGAAGATAAAGGGAGAGAGATGAATAGGAAAGATAGGGGGAAAAAAGAGAATAAGAGAGAGAGAGAGAAAAAAATAACAGCAGCCTTTGAATGATTCAATATCACAACCTCTGCATCTTGGGAGTTAGGCATGGGTAAGACAGTGAGATAAGTTCAGCATGTATTTATTTAGTGTTTACTATAGTCTCAGTACCCTAATAAGCACTAGGAATAAAACAATAAATGAGAAAGGCAAAAGTCCCTCTTTCATAAAATTGAATTTTAGATGGGAAAGGTGATTAATGGACAAATAAGTTAATGTAATTTCAGATAGTGATGTATGCTATAAAAAAATAAAACAAGGTGCTATATTAGCACGTGACTTGGTTGGCCTAGAAAATGCTCTCAGAAGGGTGCATTTAAGCTGGAGCATAATGACAAACAAGTGCTAGGTCTAGAGACAGTAAAACAGCAGGTGCAAAGACCCAAGGCAGGAATGAGCAGGAGGCAAGTGTGGCTGCAACTTCATAGATCAGTGGAAGGGAAGTGACTAAGACAAGTGTGGAGAGGTAGACAGGAAGGCTTTGTGAGAGGTTGAATTTTATTTAAGTGAGATAGAAAAGTAATTGGAAATTAAGCCTCCCCTTTTCTTATTTACCTTATTTTCAATTATTCATGTAACACTTTTTATTTTTTTTTGTCCTTTTTGAGACTGGCCGCACCGCGCTCAGCCAGTGAGCGCTGTGAGCACACCGGTCATCCCTATATAGGATCCGAACCCGCGGTGGGAGCGCTGCTGCACTCCCAGCGCTGCACTCTCCTGAGTGCGCCACGGGCTCGACCCTATAACATTTTTTTAAATGACCATCTATTAGGTCAAATGTAGGCCTTATTAAGTTCCAAATAACATAAATTGTACAGGTCACATTATTTTCTCAAAATGACATAAAAATAGTGATTGATAATAAAAATGAACAAAAAAGTCTACCGCCTGGAGAATAAAAAAACAAAACAAAACAAATAAAAAAAGCCCCAAAACCTCTCTTATGCAACCATTAGATCATGTGGGAGTCAAAACTATAATTTCAGACTATTTAGAGAATAAAAAAATTAAAATACAATTTAATTTTTAGCTATGAGCTAGACTAGGTACCTTGAACTGCTCTCTTACTGAAATTAATTAAAACTCCTGCATAAAACTTGTGGCAGAAACTGGCTAGGTGTTCACCATCCTGTTTCCTCTCTGAGTACATAGCTAAACTATTTTCCAGCCTTCTTGCAACTTAGTTGGAATGATCTGTGTAGTTCTTGCCTATAGAATGTGAATTGAAGTAATGTGTCATTTACAGTCCAAGGCACTTATGAATAGGTGTCCCTTCTCTAAATTCTCTACCACTTGTTTGTGAAGCATACCAGGATGACTATGAAGGTACATATTGAAAATAGCACAGCCTCAGCATAGAGAACCCTGGGTTGCTGAATGATTAAGTGAAGCTAGCGTACTTACCTATTGAACTGCTTTAGACTGTATAAGTAAGAAATAAACCTCTGCATATTTAGCTCTGGGGATTTGAGAGTTGCTTGTTTCAGCAGCTACTATTACTTATGCTATCTCATACAGAAATTAAGATCCTTAACTAGGATATTGGCTTAATGATTGTTTTGTGAGCAGGGAGGAAATTGATGTTAGAGGCTTTAGAGATGGGAGCATGTCCTACAGAAGTCAACATTTGGTAAAATTGAGATTTTGATACCTGGGAAGCAGATCATATACTTACTGAATTGGAAGCTCCAGGGTAAGAAGATGGAATGAATGAAATCTTCAGTGTGTTTTCTTTTGGCAAAGAATATTCTACAAGGCAGAATACTCAGAAAAGAAATAGCTGATTTGCACGTAAGCATAAAATAAATTTATAAAAAGTGCAGTCATAAGAAGCCTTTTTATCTTCTACTCAGGCTTCTTGAAGCTCTGAGCTTCCTTATAACAAGTCCAACTGTGCTTAGGCCACCATGTTTTGAGAAGCCCACATCTCCACGAAAGATCCCATGGAGAGGCTCTGGGACTACCTGGAAATGTCCAGATTTCTGGACATTATACCAAGGCACATGAATGAAGTCATCTTAGATCTTCCACTCTAACTCAGTCATCAGATAAATGGAAGCCATTTAGGCAGGAGTATAAAACTACCTGCTGAGCCCCTTCTAAATTTCTTACAAAATTGTGAGCTGTAATAAAATGATTATTGCAAAAAATAATTAATCACTACTGATTAAAAATCAGTAATAAAATGAGTAAAATATAAAATTTTCAAATAATTTTTGTGAATGTTTTATAAGTCAATGGAGAAATAATACAAATTAGAAAGTTTCGAACTGAACAATAACAAAAATGCTCGACCTACAAAATATCGTGAGATGAAACTCAAGCAATTCTTAGAGGGAAATCTATAGGTTGAAACACTTAAACCTCTATTTTGGAAAAGAAGATAGGTATAAATTAATAAGCCAAGCACTAAACTTACAAACTTAGAAAAAGAACAAAATGAACTGAAAGAAAGTAAAAAGAAAGAGGTAGTAATAATAACAGAAATTAGTAACCTAGAAAACACACCTATGATAGAGAAGATCAGAAAAGACAAATGTTTGTCAAACTTTTTTTGTCTTTTGGGGGGACTAATCTCTTGCAAGATTCAGCAATCAGAAAAGCAAAGGGAANCCCTATATAGGATCCGAACCCGCGGTGGGAGCGCTGCTGCACTCCCAGCGCTGCACTCTCCTGAGTGCGCCACGGGCTCGACCCTATAACATTTTTTTAAATGACCATCTATTAGGTCAAATGTAGGCCTTATTAAGTTCCAAATAACATAAATTGTACAGGTCACATTATTTTCTCAAAATGACATAAAAATAGTGATTGATAATAAAAATGAACAAAAAAGTCTACCGCCTGGAGAATAAAAAAACAAAACAAAACAAATAAAAAAAGCCCCAAAACCTCTCTTATGCAACCATTAGATCATGTGGGAGTCAAAACTATAATTTCAGACTATTTAGAGAATAAAAAAATTAAAATACAATTTAATTTTTAGCTATGAGCTAGACTAGGTACCTTGAACTGCTCTCTTACTGAAATTAATTAAAACTCCTGCATAAAACTTGTGGCAGAAACTGGCTAGGTGTTCACCATCCTGTTTCCTCTCCGAGTACATAGCTAAACTATTTTCCAGCCTTCTTGCAACTTAGTTGGAATGATCTGTGTAGTTCTTGCCTATAGAATGTGAATTGAAGTAATGTGTCATTTACAGTCCAAGGCACTTATGAATAGGTGTCCCTTCTCTAAATTCTCTACCACTTGTTTGTGAAGCATACCAGGATGACTATGAAGGTACATATTGAAAATAGCACAGCCTCAGCATAGAGAACCCTGGGTTGCTGAATGATTAAGTGAAGCTAGCGTACTTACCTATTGAACTGCTTTAGACTGTATAAGTAAGAAATAAACCTCTGCATATTTAGCTCTGGGGATTTGAGAGTTGCTTGTTTCAGCAGCTACTATTACTTATGCTATCTCATACAGAAATTAAGATCCTTAACTAGGATATTGGCTTAATGATTGTTTTGTGAGCAGGGAGGAAATTGATGTTAGAGGCTTTAGAGATGGGAGCATGTCCTACAGAAGTCAACATTTGGTAAAATTGAGATTTTGATACCTGGGAAGCAGATCATATACTTACTGAATTGGAAGCTCCAGGGTAAGAAGATGGAATGAATGAAATCTTCAGTGTGTTTTCTTTTGGCAAAGAATATTCTACAAGGCAGAATACTCAGAAAAGAAATAGCTGATTTGCACGTAAGCATAAAATAAATTTATAAAAAGTGCAGTCATAAGAAGCCTTTTTATCTTCTACTCAGGCTTCTTGAAGCTCTGAGCTTCCTTATAACAAGTCCAACTGTGCTTAGGCCACCATGTTTTGAGAAGCCCACATCTCCACGAAAGATCCCATGGAGAGGCTCTGGGACTACCTGGAAATGTCCAGATTTCTGGACATTATACCAAGGCACATGAATGAAGTCATCTTAGATCTTCCACTCTAACTCAGTCATCAGATAAATGGAAGCCATTTAGGCAGGAGTATAAAACTACCTGCTGAGCCCCTTCTAAATTTCTTACAAAATTGTGAGCTGTAATAAAATGATTATTGCAAAAAATAATTAATCACTACTGATTAAAAATCAGTAATAAAATGAGTAAAATATAAAATTTTCAAATAATTTTTGTGAATGTTTTATAAGTCAATGGAGAAATAATACAAATTAGAAAGTTTCGAACTGAACAATAACAAAAATGCTCGACCTACAAAATATCGTGAGATGAAACTCAAGCAATTCTTAGAGGGAAATCTATAGGTTGAAACACTTAAACCTCTATTTTGGAAAAGAAGATAGGTATAAATTAATAAGCCAAGCACTAAACTTACAAACTTAGAAAAAGAACAAAATGAACTGAAAGAAAGTAAAAAGAAAGAGGTAGTAATAATAACAGAAATTAGTAACCTAGAAAACACACCTATGATAGAGAAGATCAGAAAAGACAAATGTTTGTCAAACTAAAAGAACAAAATGAACTGAAAGAAAGTAAAAAGAAAGAGGTAGTAATAATAACAGAAATTAATAACCTAGAAAACACACCTATGATAGAGAAGATCAGAAAAGACAAATGTTTGTCAAACTTTTTTTGTCTTTTGGGGGGACTAATCTCTTGCAAGATTCAGCAATCAGAAAAGCAAAGGGAACAAAAACAATATTAGACATGCCAAAACAGACATATTTATGGATAATTGAATGGAAGGAAATAAAAAAGTTTTTTTGAATAACTTTATTTTATTAGAAAATAAGATAATTACTAGAAAAAAACACATCTTACTAGCTTGCTAGAGCTAATTCAAGACGTGATCAAAAATAAAAATGCCTTTCAGGTGAGAGTGTAAATGGAATAGTTTAGAAAGCAATTTGGCATTATTTAGAAGGATTAGAGTGACCACACATCACAATTTCCCTAGAACAGTTCCAGTTCCAATGACTATTCTTTAAGCCTAATTATGAATAGTACAGGCGTTCGAGTTTGGACACATCCTACAACCTAACAATTGTACTCCTAGGTATTTATTTATCCTAGAGAAAATTCTGCACTGGTACACCAAGAAACATATACAGGAATATTAATAACAACATAATATGCTGTAGGAAAAAACCAAAAACACTGGAACCAGTGTAAATATCCATTTGAAATGTTTTCTATGAAATTTGATGGATGGAATACCATAGAGCAGAGAGAAAGAATAATCTACAACTTCATGGATCAATATAGATGTACTTCAAGAGAATAATATTGTGAGAAAAGAAACTGGTTACAGAATACACCACCAGGATTTCATTCATATAAAATAAGCCATGGAAAGTCAAATACTGCAGGATCTCACTCATATGTGGAATCTAAAAAAGGTGATCTCATAGAAGTAGAGAATAGAATAGTGGCTATCAGAGACTGGGGTGGCTAGGGAGAAGGGAGTGATTGAGAGGGGTTGGTAAAAAGATATATAATTAAGTTATATAGGTGAAATAAATTCAAGAGTCTTATTATTCAGCATGATGACTATACTTAATGAAGATATACTGTATTATTGAAAAATGCAAAAATAAGTGAATGTTAAGTGTTCTCAGCACAAAAATATTAGCTAAGCAAAGTAACATATTTGTGAATTAGCTTGATTTAATTATTCCCGATGCATGTATTCTTTAAAACATCATGTTGTACATGATAATTACATACAATTTTATCTGTCAATTAAAAAAATGTCCAAAAAATGACTAGGAATATATAAATATGTGGCTTAAAAAGACTCTAAAGAATATAACAAGGACATAGTAAACACAAAATTCAGGATGTTGGGATAAACAGGGTTGGAATCAGGGAGAGGAATAGGGCTTCAAAAGTGCCAATTAAGTTATCAATTTCTTAAACTGGGTTGTTATCCTTTATATTATACATGTGTAATTTACTTACATAAACTGAATACATTTAAATTTAAAAAATACTAGTAAAAATAGTTACTAACATTTATTAGCTGCTTACACTGAGTCAGGAATTCCTAAGGGCATTACAACTCACAAGCAGAACTTAAATTCTACCACAACTGTAAGAAGGAGTCAATGTTACTTTCTTTTTTTAATGATCAAAAATTGGTCCATGCATGAGATGTTACTTAGAATGCAGGGCTAGACCACCCATAAATGGCAGATCCAGATGTTACTTAACCACTATACTTTACTGCTTTTCATAGCTTGGCTCTAATTTTACAGATCTTCTACAATAACTATACATAACGTTTATATGTAAAACAACACAAACATTATAAAACAATCTTCATCCTAGCTTCTGCTGGAATTCTTACAAAGCTTGAATTAATTCAGCTTAAATTAAAGATGTTTTAATGTATGACTGAAAGAACTTTGGAGCACATTAACAACTTACAATGCAATGCTATTTACATTGAGCTTTCAGTTTTAAAAGCATGTTGCCATAAGCCTTCATAAATGCCTAGTAAAGTAGGTTTATACCATCATTTGCATTTTATGGATAAGGAGAGAGGTCATGTGACTGTCTCTAGTTCATACAGATAGATATCATCATCATGGATACAGACATTTTATCTATCACTTAGTCATAGTTATTCACATAATAAGTGTCACACTGGTCCAGAATAGTTTTATATCTCCACAAAGATCCTAAGGTATGGCCTATGGAAAATGCTAACTCTAAAGATTTTACTCTTCTTCAAGGCACTGGTTGTAAATCAGTTGTGCTCACAAAAGGAAATTAAAATGTTAGGCCATGTTTAGTGGTAAGGAGGGAAAAGGGTCTCAAGGCAATTACATTTTTGTTAAAAAAATGATTCTATGTACATTTATTCTATCCCATGACCTGGACTGGGCTTTGATGATGGTTCGGTGGGCTACCTCTTGGCAAAAACATAAAGTTGGCAAAGTTCATCTTCCGTGACCTCCTCTCTTCCTTTTGTTTATTTTATTGCTTCTGATTCAACATTCCTCAAGTACCTAGGTCATGTTCCTGCCTCATTCTTTCCTTCAGTTGGCTAGCATTGCTCTGGATTGATACCTGGCAAAATCTAATATTTTGGAAAGCAAGCTGGTCAGGAGGTCATGACTTCAGTCTTGATCCCAATTCTTCCACTAACTCTTTTAGAGACCTGAGTATTCCGTCTACTGTCTCTGAACCTCAGTTTCCCCCTCTGTAATGGAGAGGAATGAACTACATAACTAGAATATGCAATTAAAAATTTCCTAAGCTATTGTTCCTCCCATGAGTGTCTACAATTATAAAAAAAGTACCTTAAAATTACATTGCTTTACTCAGCAATAAATTATCTCTTATTATCTCATAATTGACTGAAACACTCTCTAGATTTCCTTGCTTCAGTCATCCTCTCCTATGATCTATTCTACATATTATGATCAAAATGAGCTTTCTAACTACTGGCTCCTCTACCTGCTTCCTCCTTGCATTGCTCCATATCACCAAATTGTTTAACTTGTGACGGCATTAGAGAGGAAAACAAATGAATCAACATGAATCCGTGGGAGTATGGTTTATATAAACTGACCATAACCAAGTCAGTAGTGGATGCAACTTGTCTGTAATACCAAGAATTTCTTCATCAAGTTTAATATATTTATTTTTATTGTTAAACCAATTCCAAAGAATATTTCTTATTTATTTTTTATGCACCAGCACTTGCCAAACTCTTCTTAGTCCTTCCCCTAAGGTGGAGGTAACTGTGCCATACATTGCTCTCCCTTCGTTAGAGTCATTTTGTTGTTGTTGTTGTTACAATAGTAATGCCTTTACAAATGCAACCAGCGCAAGAAGCCTGGGATGGTCAGGTCCCCTGGACCACTTGCTTCATTTGCTTGAATTTTGTGTGGTCAGCTCATTTCAATCTAAAGGTCCGAAGAATGTGAACATTTTGCAGTTTTCCCTTCCTTGTCATCTTTTCAGTGAGGTCTTTCTGATATGTGATTTTCCTCTAAATTTATTTATACTAACTAAATCTAACACATTTCTCTCTGTCCAAACCATGGATTTCTCTTCCTCTCAGTACAACCCAGTTGGAACATCGAAGTCACTCATCGTCTTTTAATGACCTCTTATTGCCTTCAGAGCCAAAACCCAGATCTCATAAGCTGGTATTTTAAGTCCTTTACAATCTGATTATCATTTAGCTTTCAGCCTCAGCCTACCACCTGTCCTCCTTGTCTTATCTCCTCTTCCATCATCCCAGACCCTAAATTCTATTGACTAGTCAGGACTAGTTACCTTTTGTCACTCTCATAAGGGGTAATTAAATGAATAATATTAACATCTCAGACTTTTTTGGGATGATTAAATAATTTAACCATATGAGGGCCTAGAAAATTATAAACGATTTCTCAATAAATACTATTATTTGCTCTTGTCATCATTTTATCTGTGTCTTTGTTTATGCAGTTTCTATAGGATGGAATTTCTTTCACTACTCTCTTTACTTGTTGAAATTTTACTTCTTCCAAGGTCAGCTCAAATGCCACAAACCAGTTTCTATAGGATGGAATTTCTTTCACTACTCTCTTTACTTGTTGAAATTTTACTTCTTCTTCCAAGGTCAGCTCAAATGCCACAAACCTTTGAAATCTTCTGCGATAATCATCGTCAGAATTAATTGTTCACTTCTGTGCATTATCTAAAAGCTTTAGTTATACTTCAGTTTTAACTCACACTAAAGTTAGTTATTTATTTTTGTCTCCACAATTGGATTATAAGGTTAATGAGGGCAGGGACCGCAGACCATTTGTTGCTCATCTTTATGATCCCCAGTGTGCCTATGACTGATTATTTAGGCAAGAAATGCCTGTTAAAGTGAGGTTGGAATATGAAGATGAAAATTCTTCAGATCACTAGAGAGATATATTATAATGATAGCACATGAGCATTTAAAACATATTTTGGAGCAGTAGTTCTTGACTAGGGCTGCCTCAATTTCTGTTCTCACTTATCCAAGGTCAGCTATGTGACTCTTTCTTCTCAGAAAAACTACGCAAAACAAAAAAAAGTGGGGGCAAGAAAGGGATTTCTTAAGTAAATACATTTATATTTAGATATACATGTGTATATAGATATACATATGTATAGTTTTTTAAAAGAGCATCCACATTTTTGGGCATATAGTGC
>NW_007731565.1:142322-147117 GCF_000696425.1 Galeopterus variegatus
ATATAGATATACATATGTATAGTTTTTTAAAAGAGCATCCACATTTTTGGGCATATAGTGCTATTGTTAGGTATTATGGAAATACTAAAATGATATATGTCTACACACAAGGAAAGCACTGTACCAACGAGAGGACAGAAACATGCAAACTCATAATAGAAGGCAAAGGGTGCAAAGGACTTTTATAATGATCATAGTAATGCTAATTATTGTTAATGTTTATTAAATTATTAGCCCTAGAACTTTATATAAATTAACTCATATTTCTGTACCTCATCCCTCTCAATTGGAAGATAGAATTATTAGGCCTATTTTACAGATGAAAAGTGGGCCAGAAGGGGGATGAAAAAAACTCCCCATGCAAGCGTAGGCTGTGCATAGTGATTTCCTTCCAAAGAGCACAGTATGGAAAGGGGGAAGAAAGAGTAATTCTACAGTGGAGAATCTCAACAAACACCACCTTAGCCAGGTAATCAAGGTCAGCATCAACAGTGATAAGTCAGGTGAATAGTATGTGCCCTTGATATGATGCAACGAAAATGACCCTGCGTGGTCTGCCTCCAGTGACCCTATGGTCTTCTTCCCAAAAACCTATTACCCACTTCTAATCATGAGAAAAATATCAGACAAATTCCAGTAAAGAGGCATCCCACAATATATCCCACTAGTACTCCTCAGAACTGTCAAACTCATCAAAAGCAAGGAAAGTTACAAGGAAACTGTTACAGTCAAGAGGAGCTTAAGGAAACATGACAACTAAGTGTAATGTAGTATCCTGGATGGGACCTTCGAACAAAAAAGGACATTAGGTAAAATCTAAGGAAATCTGAATAAATGATGAATCTTAGTTAATAATATAACAATGCAACAATTTTTGTTGTTGTTGTTAACTGCAAATATACCTATTGTGGGTTGAATTGTGTTCCACAAAAAAATATGTTGAAATCCTAACCCCAAGGACCATGAATGTGACTTTATTTGGAAACAGAAGGTGACCATGTGAAGACAGAGGCAGAAATTGGAGTGATGCAGCCATAGCCAAGGAGCGCCAAGGATTACCCGCAGCCACCAGAAGCTAGGAAGAGACAAGGAAGGATTCTCCCCCTACAGCCTTCAGAGCATGTGTGGCCCTTTCAGTACCTTGTATTCCGACTTCTAACACTCAGAACTGTGAGAGAACAGGTTTCTTTTGTTTTCAGCTGTCTTGTTTGTGTTAGTTTATTATAGCCACCCTAGGAATCTAATACAGTACCATACTAATGTAAAATATAAATATTAGAGGAAACTATGTGTGTGTTGTAGAAGGGAGTTATACAAGAACTCTATACTATCGACTCTTTTTGTCTATAAATATAACAGCTGCAAACCATGAAGTTTATTAATAAAAAAAAACAAAACAAGCAAGCTAAGAAGCAAAAAATCACGATGAGATACCACTTCACGTTAACAAAGAAGGCTATAATAAAAAATAATAACAAGTATTGGTAAGGATGTGGAGAAAGGANTTAACAAAGAAGGCTATAATAAAAAATAATAACAAGTATTGGTAAGGATGTGGAGAAAGGATGTGGAGAAACTGAAACTCTCACACACTGCTGATGGGAATATAAAATGATGCAGCTGCTTTGGAAAACAGTCCAGTGGTTTTTCAAGAGGTTAGACAAGGCTGGCTGGTTAGCTCAGTTGGTTAGAGCATGGTGTTGACAACACCAAGGACCGGGGTTTCATCCCTAGCAACCAAAAACAACAAAAAGAGAGATTAAACATAGAGTTAAAATATGACCCAGCAATTCCACTCCTAGGTATATGCCTAAGAAAAATGAAAATATACAAGGAAAATACAACGTATCTTCAAGGTTCATTGGAATATTCATACTATCTTTGAATTCTATCTTTCCACAAACTTTTGGAAGTATCCTCTTATGTCTATAAAAAACTTGCATGTGAATATTTATAGAAGCATTATTTTATTTATTTATTTATTTATTTTTTTGTCTTTTTGTCTTTTTTTGTGACTGGCAACAGATCGCAACCCTCAGTGTCGCGCCCGTACCGGACCGGGACCGGCAATGGAATCGCAACCCTCGGTGTTGCCCCCGCTCCTCGCTTAGCCAGTGAGCGGCCAGTCTGTATGTGGGATCCGAACCCTCGGAGGGAGCACTGCATTATTTATAACAGCCCAAAAGTGGAAACAACCCAAATGTTCATCAACAGATGAATGGTCAAAAAGATGCAGTATACTCATGTAGTGAATTACTATTTAGCAATAAAAAGAAACCAGGTACTAATAGATGGTATAACACAGATGAATATTGAAAACTTTATATTGAATAAAAGAAGCTTGTCACAAAGAACTACATACTGTATGAATGACTTCATTCAAGTGAGATGTCCAAAATAGGTAAATCCAAAGAGACAGAAAGTAGATTGGTGCTTGTCTAGGGCTGGGGGATATGAGGGAGAAATAGGGTTTGGCTGCTAATGGGTGCAGGGTTTTTTGGGGGGGTGATGGAAATGTTCTAAAGTTGACTATGGTGATGGTTGTATGGCTCTGTGACTATACTAAAAATAATTGAATCGTACACTTTAAATAGTAAATTGCATGGTTTGTAAATTATATCTCAGTAAAGTTGTTATTAAAAAAAAAGTGGGCCACAGAAAAGAAATATAACTAGTCCAAGGCTATTATAACTTGTCACATGGCTATTAAGTGGCAGAGCCAGCATTAGAATCAAAACATTCTAACACTGAGTCACACTCTTAGCCACTCCATATACTGCATCTTTGTAGAGGTTTCAACAAAATTATATAAAAATACCAAGGGAGACTCAAGCTTAAAAGAGGAAATGGGAAACCATCAAAATGGTGACACTTCTAGCTCAGAGTTACTCCCAGTAATAGACAAGGGCTGACTCTGAGGGGAAAATGTCATTAAATTCCTGATTACACTCAAAGCCTCCTGTAGGGAAGGAGGCTTTTTTTCACCCTTTGCAATCCTAAGAGCGGATACATTTAGGGGAGCAGAAGAAAACTTATGCCAAGCAATATGATGAGCACATTTCCTGGTACCCACTTAAGTTATTTAGAAGCATGAGAAAGCATCATTTAAAACCAACCTAAAATTAACTCTGATGAAGCAATGTCGCCTTCCGTGTCACAGCCTCTCACACACTTGCTTTCTTTCATGATACGTGCTGCATGTCTGTCAAGCAAAATCAAGACTTATTCCAGTGGCTGAAATGTTTATGCATATATGAAGGTATTGACAGGGTGTGTCCCGTTCAACCATGACTTTCGTGGGTTTTTTTTTTTTTTTTTCAAATAACAAACCCCACTTACTGAGTGAGCCAAAGTAGTCTCTGTCAGGCCTGTAGAGTAGATGAAGGGGTCAAAGCTACACATTCTTCTGATCTACTAACAGGTCAGCCACTGAGCCCAGAGCAAGCTCCAAAGGCAACAGAATCTTCCAAAGGAAGACAGAGTCTTTTGGGGCTTATTTAGTGGAGTGAGTGGCTATGGAGAAGTACCAGGGTGTGTAGACAAGCAGAATCTGGGTCAGGAAGAGCCTTATAGGTCATGCTAAAAAGTTTGAACATCATCCAGCAGCCCACGGAGAGCATCTAAGGGAGTTTTCAGTGGGGGGAAAAACATCCTGTATTTAAAAATTGTTTTTGATTGCATTATGGAATGTCGATTTAAGGGGACAAGACACGAGACAGTAGAACCTAAATGGATAATCATACATAGACATGCACTTATTATCATCTTGTTTACTAAACAGTTGTACAGACTTTGGGTTACAAAGACCTTGCTCCAAATTTTGCTCTGCCTCTGACAAACTATGTGTTTGAACAACTTTTTTTTTAATCACCGTTTAATTTCTTTACCTATAAAATAAGGGTAAAACGATACCCCCTTTATCTGGACTTGAATTAAAGTAAAAATAAAATAACATGTATATAAAGGTATTTGTTTCATATTATAATACGTTTTAATAAACAATAGAGTTAAGCAATGCTGAGTATTGTTGATTCCTAAAGAGTTAGGAGCTTAATGATGGGCAACAGAATGCTTTACGTGCCCAGGAAATAATAAAATTGAATTAATCTTGGTGGTCTTCATGATATTATTGAAGCATTTGTCAACGTGCTAACAAAGTCATAGAAATGTAGTTCTTTGTGTGGTCAAAGAATGAACTGGAAATTCCAGAAATATCCAGAAATTTCAGAAATTCATTGACTACCAGAAAATTACACTGAGAAGTATGAATCAATTAATTAATCAATCAAACATGCATTGATTTCTCATTTTCTCTTCAATTTGGCAAACATTCAATAAGCTCCCTTTTGGCGTGAGACACTAGTGACAGTGATAAAGACAAAAGAGTGCTCTTATATGTAGCAGAGTTGTCAGACACATACAGAGTCAAGGGTAACTCACAGCTACAGGAAAAAGTGGGGCTCTGCTCAGTGAGAGTGGTCTGAGCATAGACTCTGATTAAGAAATTATGAGACATATTCAGGAATAGGGACTAGAGGTGCCTGACTAGTAAAGATACACAAGCCTAGAAAAATAAACTATGATCCAAAAAGCCAACTATGGTCTTTATTTTATGTATAACACAGGACATTGAGAATATTAGAAAAATAGGATTTCTTATGAAAGAGCTATTTTAATTTATATATATCTATCAAAAATATGAAGAATTGGGAGAGTGTGGTGCTGAGAACACCAAGGTCAAGGGTTCAGATCCCCTTACCACAGCCACAAAAGAAAAAAAAAAAAAAAAAAAAAA
>NW_007731565.1:147263-154875 GCF_000696425.1 Galeopterus variegatus
AAAAAAAAAAAAAAAAAAAAAAAAAAGAGTTGGATGAAGCAACAAGTACAGACAGGAAGTTGGGCAGCTATTACAATATTCCAGGAGCAAGACATGGGGACCTGGAGTATTCCAACTATGAAAAGGAGAACATGTGAAACTGAATATAAAGGACATAGTGATTTATTATTAATAAGAAAAAGAAATGACAGAATTATAAAAATTACTTTGTAATCTACAAAGGGTTATGCAAAAGTGTGACATTATACATATTCTTTCATTTTGTTCTAAAAGACGTACCCGTTCACAAAACAAAGCAAAACAAAATAACATACACAAAATTCATCTTTCTTTGGAATATAAGGAAAGGTCACAGAGGTTAATTGACTTCTCCAAGGTTATATCGTGAAGTGGCAAAGTTGGAATTTGAATTTGCATCAGCTCCTCTTTATATCATAAAACAAGTTTCTATAGACAAGTGCACTTATACCAGATCTAGGTGTAAAATAACCTCAGAGTTGGTATTGCTGTGCACCACTGAATTTGCCTTCACTACTAGAAAGTTCCCTCTGAGCACACCATATGCCTTTGCCTTCTTTTGTTGAATATATTGCAATGGTCAGAAACATTTCTTTTGCATGTTAAAAAGCTCCACTTGCAAAGCTCTTTAAGATATTGACTTACCGTGTCATGGATACCCAGAAATTTGGAAACAGAATATGTTTGTTATCCTTGTATATTGAAGACTGGGACTCACTTAGGGGGACTAGTTGCTTCAACCTCTCCCCTAAGCCTACCTGTTTCTTGAGATTTATGAGCATTTGATAAAATAAGTTCATTAAAGATAGACATCTTCATCTGTTTTACTCAGTGATATATCTCAAGTACTAGAACGGTAGCTGGCATGCAGTAGATGCTCAATAAATGTTTGTTTAACACATGAATTCCTTTCCTCTGGAAAACAAATACGAAAATATCTGACTTAAAATAAACATGCGATACCAGGGAATGAAGCACTTAAAGTCTGTTTTTCTAAGAGGCCAAGTAAGACAACTTCTTCATTACCAGATCTCTCTGAATCACTTTATAACAAAAGAAGCACTGCAAGAGTATCCTAAACGTGGTCCTTAGGCAATGGTTTTATTTGCTGTTTGATTTTCAGGGAGTCTATAGGCAGAGTCAACCCAGATTTAAAATGAGCAGAGACTCTTGGGATACTTGCAAATGAGAGAAACTCCATTTTCTCTCTTTCCTGTCTATTATCATCGTCAGCCTGAATAATTTCCAGGGAAAGGCAAGATGCTCTGATGGAGAGAACATTGGCCTATAGTCCAAGCAAAAAATCCTTTGAATCATGGCCAACTACTTACTAGCTGTGTGACTTACTATACATCTCTGAGCTTACAGCAATCTTATCTGTAAAATTGGATATAGACTATCTATAGTAAGTTGTTGTAACTGTAAAGATCATCATAAAGCTGATTCTGAGTAAATATTTATTGTTTTTATATTTACAAATGTTAATTCCTTTTGTTTGCCCCTGTATCTCTGAAGATGAAGGTAAAAAATAATCTAAGAGGAAGAATCATGTGCCAAAACTTTGGGAATATAGGTAACCCAGCAGGGCAAATGTCTGGAGGCATAAAACAACCTGTGGCATCTTTTCAGGTCTAATTAATGACTCCTGTGCAGGGGACCTTGGGGCTGGCTCCCTTTGTTCATTAAAACTCAGTGGCATGAGGAATCCAAAGCAGGGGTGAACAGTCAGAAATTTACCTTTTAAAAATAAGATCTGCTAGGGGCCGGCCCGGTGGCGCACTGGATAAGTGCGCCGCTTGGGAAGCGCGGCGGCGCTCCCACCCGAGGGTTCGGATCCCACATACAGACTGGTTCCCGCTCACTGGCTGAGCGAGGCGCGGGAGCAGCACCGAGGGTTGCAATCCTGTTGCCGGTCCCTGGTCCGGTACGGGGGCAACACTGAGGGTTGCGATCCGTTGCCGGACACGGAAAAAGATAAAAGACAAAATAAATAAATAAATAAATAAGATCTGCTATAATTCCTTCTAGAGACTGTGACGTGGGGAGTAAGTTGCCCATTCTGGGGGCCGCCTGTTGTGTGGGAGACTGTCACTGACTTTCAGCTTGTCAAATACGTTTCTCAGCTAACTATTTACTCCTGAGGGAGCCACTGCTGGGAGTATCAAAACAGAGTTGAATTAAATAGACTGTGCTGGTTTTGTAGCAGCATGGCTAACAGACCCAGTGGGAAGTCCCTTCCTGGCATTCGCAGGTGGTGTCCTATGCTTCTGGGTGAATCCTCAGCTTCCTTTGTCTTAATATCCACTGGATTTACCTAATGTCCCTTTTGTGGCCAGTGCTGGCATTTGCCTTTTCAACTATCCAGTGAGCAGCAGATGAAAATTTGAGTTTGAAGATATAACTTACATTTTGAGAAGTTAAATAACTTGCTTGCAAACACCCAGATACTTTTGCAAAACAGGATTTAAACCTGCACTCAAAAGTGGTGAACTAATGGGCACAAAACTATGCTATCTACTCTAAGTGAATCATAGTGCAGTACATATATGTATTGAAACAACACACAGTACCTCATAAATGTGAAAATTTAAATGTTAAAGTATTTTGAATAAAATAATTTGTACTGCTATGGGTGAAAAATTGTCTCCAAGGGAGTCAGATCTGAGTTTTGTGATCTGTGGTTTGGAGGTTCCTCAAACAATTACAGATAGATCTACCATATGACCCAGCTATTCCACTGCTGAGAATATACCCAGAGGAATGGAAATCATCATGTCGAAGGGATACCTGTACTCTAGTGTTTATTGCAGCATTATTTACAATAGCCAAAAGTTGGAACCAACCCAAATGTCCATCATCAGATAAGTGGGTATACAATGGAATACTACTATACTATAAAAAGGAATGAAATACTGCCATTCTCAGCAACATGGATGGACTTAGAAAAATTATAGTAAGTGAGGGGGTTTGGGTCAAGATGTTAGAATAGATGGTCTCCAGCATCACTCTCTCTTACAAATCAACCAGTTTACAACTATAAAAATGTAACAGCAGCCAAGCTGGGGCCACTGGAGCTCAGGGGAAGAGAAGGAGAGACCTATGGAGTTCATGAAGGTGGGAGAAGCCATGATGAGAGAAAGAAAAGACTGCTCAGAGTGTTTTGGGCCACGGCCACTTTAAGGCTGGAACTGCTGAGCCTTTAATAGGGCTCCCATGGACTCATGCAGGAGCGAGGAGCCAGAACAGCACTATAGGGGGAGCCATTCAGAGGCCAGTGAGTCATTGCAAGGGACCAGCACAGGGCCTGTCCCCTGGGAAGTGTTTGGAGCACGGGCAGTGGGGGAGACGGGCCCACTGGGAGAACACTGGGGCACAGCGAGGACAGCCAATCTGCCCCCCAGTCAGTGCAGGACCACTCAAAGGAGACTGGTCGGGAATGCAGAATTGCATGGGGTGCAGTTTGATGAAAAGATTCAGGCCCAGATCAGAGTTTCTATACAACCCAGGATCACCTGGTCTCTGGAGAGCCAGAAGTACCTTAAGATCAACCATTAAACCCTGAGCTGCACAAAAAGTCTTCCCTATGGAAATAGCAGAAAAGCATCAATTTAGTTCAACCACACAGCTTAAGTACTGGTTCCCACAGGAAGTTCCCCCATTTTAGAAGTAAGCAAAGGACAAAATATTAGTTCCAGCCCAGGCACACCACCAGCCCCTTGGGGCCCATGAGGGGACCTGAGGCATGGATCCAGGGACCAGACCCCCTGCCCAGAACCAGGCACACCACCAGCCCCAAGGAGAATGCCAAAAACATCACTTCCATGTGGGTGGCCCACCACAGCCACTACAGTATACACAGCTGCCATGAAAATGGCTAAACATCACAACCACCATGCAGATGGTGTGCCAGCCACTGGAGTGCATTGGCGCAAGTAGAGTCACCAGCAGAGACCAAAGAAAAGAATAGGATGTCTTTCTCCACAAAGACCATTCCAGAGTGACAGAAGAAGCATCTGCTCTATGATAATATTGTGGGACCTGAACACACCTCTCAGCATTGGACAGATCATCTAGGCAACAAATCAGTAGAGTAACCATTATTCTTTCAGAGGGAGAGAAGAAATCTAGGGTTATCAGTGGTGGGAAGGGGAAGAGAGAGGGGGATAGGGAGAGAATGGACAAGGGGCGTAAAGAATAAATACAATTTATAACACTATACATACTAATAATATTGATTTGATCAACATATGTCAGCATTGAATCCCCAAAATATGTATAATCAATTATGATTCAATAAAAAAAATTATATTAAGTAAAATAAGTCAGGTACAGAACGAGAAATACCACATGTTCTCACTTATTTGTGGGAGCTAAAAAGAAATAAATAAATACACAAACAAATGGGGGCTGTGGGGAAGAAGACACAACAATCACAATTCCTTGAACTTGTTAAGACAAGTGAGCAGATATGATGTTGATGGGTGAGGGGCGAGACAGAGAGGGGAGGGAGGAGTTGGTAAAGGGACATGAAAATCAAGTACATTGTATATTGAAAAAAAAAAAAAAAAAAAAAAAAATGACCTGTGACCTCTAAACCTTGACACGTTTTCAGGCTTATCTTGGTGTTAAGTATATTCACCCTCCATGCTTCCATTGGCCTCTGTAAAAAGTCTCTCTGATCAAATCTTTTCTGCTCATTTCTCACTAATTTGATGAGTTTTATTTTGAGTTAATTTTGAGAGATACAAACAGGACTAAGAGATGCAAAGTAGACAAGTAACTTGGTTCCTCCTTGACCATGCTCATGATAACAAAAAACAAGAAACAAAAACCAAGAGATTATGCAATATGCTCAAGACTATACAGCTAATAAGTAACAGAACCAGGATTCGAACCCAGGGAGTCTGGAGTTTGATTCCAGGGTCTTGCCTAAAAACTGCATCTTGTTGCCTCTATTTCTATTCTCTCTTTACAGAAACATCAGAAGCAGAAAGGAGCATGAAAAAGCGATAGCCTTTGTTTTTGTTGTTGTTTTCTTTCTTTGCTTTTTTTTTTTTTTTAAGAGAAGACAAGAGTGAACCAAGTTACATGTAAGTGAAGCAGGAAGCAGATGCCATTAAGACGATGGAGTGCCTGCCGAGGAAAGGCTATTGAGGCAATATTGCTGGAAATAATTTTAAAACAGATTGGGAAGTATATTAGGAGAAAAGACAGAGAAAGGGTCTGAAAGAGCGCAGCGTCCGCCACACTGAGTATGAATTGTGTTCAGTTTGGTTTGGTTTCAGCCTCCCAGGATGATAAGCAGGAGTACAGATGTGTCATTGCTTATGAAGAGGAAGAAAGGATACTTGAGATGTTTTTCCTACGGGGCCAGTTCTATTACTATCTCCCAGAGAATTCCCATCTATCCTACAGAACTCAGATTAGGTGTCATCACCAGTCTGAAGACTTTTTTTTGACAGTTTCAGGGAGAGTTAGTCACTCTGCTCTTGGATAAACTTACATTATTTTGTATAAACTTATTATTACATATCCATCCTTCCTATTTGTCTGCTTATTTTATGGGCAAAACGTCATGTTCATTTCTGTACTCCCAGCATGTAACAGTGTCTACACATAATGGAATGGATGCAGCATNAAGAGATGCAAAGTAGACAAGTAACTTGGTTCCTCCTTGACCATGCTCATGATAACAAAAACAAGAAACAAAAACCAAGAGATTATGCAATATGCTCAAGACTATACAGTTAATAAGTAACAGAACCAGGATTCAAACCCAGGGAGTCTGGAGTTTGATTCCAGGGTCTTGCCTAAAAACTGCATCTTGTTGCCTCTATTTCTATTCTCTCTTTACAGAAACATCAGAAGCAGAAAGGAGCATGAAAAAGCGATAGCCTTTGTTTTTGTTGTTGTTTTCTTTCTTTGCTTTTTTTTTTTTTTTAAGAGAAGACAAGAGTGAACCAAGTTACATGTAAGTGAAGCAGGAAGCAGATGCCATTAAGACGATGGAGTGCCTGCCGAGGAAAGGCTATTGAGGCAATATTGCTGGAAATAATTTTAAAACAGATTGGGAAGTATATTAGGAGAAAAGACAGAGAAAGGGTCTGAAAGAGCCTCTGGGAGTCTTGCTTGCTTACATCTGGAGGCTTCCATCTTAAATGACTGGGATACACTGAATGTCCCTCTATTTCTGGCATTTACTGTGTGCCTGGAGGTTACTGCAATGATTGAAATCAGAGACCTGGTGTGCACAAGGGTTACCCAACAAAAATGATCAGATGCCCAAGAATCTCCTTGAAAGGTAGATCCTTCTCTTCTGCCACATGTCCGAAGGTGACTGAATCCAGACCAAGGTGCTGAGCGTGGATGGATAATAGCAGCTCCAGGTGAATCCCAGCATTTCTTTCACCAAATCTTGTTTTCCCATGTCTCCATGGGGTGCAGGGAGCAGAAAGTCTGTGGTCAAGAAGAAAGGTCTTTATTCCTTTATTTGTTAATTTACTGAGAGGATAAATATATTCATGAAAGCTTGAGACTAGCTTTTGTGGTTTCAGACAGTATTGTGCATGTTAAAAAACCCAAGGAATTTGTAAAAATGCAGATTCCTAGAACTTATATCCAGAAATTGCAATTTAAAGGTTCTAGGAGGGAGTTTAG
The DNA here is from genome assembly GCF_000696425.1 of Galeopterus variegatus. NCBI lineage: Eukaryota > Metazoa > Chordata > Mammalia > Dermoptera > Cynocephalidae > Galeopterus > Galeopterus variegatus. Next base: position 153,939 of record NW_007731565.1, read on the forward strand.
GAGTCCCCATTTAATAAACCTACTTAAGCCGGTTCTGTTGCAAGGGTCTTCAGATCTCATTTTAAGAAGACTCCTTAGTGATTCTTAAAGAGATATGCGTCCAAATTGCCCGTGGAACTTTACAAAACTACGCCTGCCTATGCTGTCAGAGCTATTGTACTCAGAGTTCTGAGGAAGGAGGCCAGTTGTCACAGGCTGGGCTCCCCAGGAAGCCAGCACAGATAGAGATTAGTGTGCAGGATGTGCATTAAGGAGGGCCCTGGTGAGCAATGCCTCTAAAAGGGAGAGAGACAAGCAGAGAAAATTGAGCTGCAAAGCATCTCAGTAGAGGCCTCAGACAGCCTAAGGGACTGAGGAGCTCAGATGACCCTCCAGAGATGTGCTGATTTGGGGTGAGGGAGCTGGGTCTATATACCCCCATGTTGATCAGTCATGGATGCTGGCAGCCTGGTCTTCAGCCTCGGTGATCCATGCAGGGATTCACAGTGGAGGCCCTCTGATGGCAGCCCAAATGCAGGTCTGGGCCGTGCATCGCAGCGTCCGCCACACTGAGTATGAATTGTGTTCAGTTTGGTTTGGTTTCAGCCTCCCAGGATGATAAGCAGGAGTACAGATGTGTCATTGCTTATGAAGAGGAAGAAAGGATACTTGAGATGTTTTTCCTACGGGGCCAGTTCTATTACTATCTCCCAGAGAATTCCCATCTATCCTACAGAACTCAGATTAGGTGTCATCACCAGTCTGAAGACTTTTTTTTGACAGTTTCAGGGAGAGTTAGTCACTCTGCTCTTGGATAAACTTACATTATTTTGTATAAACTTATTATTACATATCCATCCTTCCTATTTGTCTGCTTATTTTATGGGCAAAACGTCATGTTCATTTCTGTACTCCCAGCATGTAACAGTGTCTACACATAATGGAATGGATGCAGCAT
>NW_007731565.1:155655-157032 GCF_000696425.1 Galeopterus variegatus
ATTTCCCCAGTGATCCAAATTCCCCAGTAAGGTCCCTGAGCTATCCAGCGTGTTCATGATGCCTATTACCAAGCTCAGCCACACAAGTAAATTCCCAGCTGAGCAGCCCTTGGCTTTATTAGGTTGCAGCCTGGGCTCTAACTCCAATCACTTGCATGAGCAACCCTGAAGCAGAACAACCAGTGATCGGCCACAATAACAGGTTACCAAGGGCTCAGAGGAGAATCAGAACACAATGAGTTTCACAAGTTCCTTATCCATCCTGAGAAATGCCTGGGGACTCCAGTTATGTGAGAGCCTGGTACCATTACAGGCTCCTGACAGTTTATTTTAGATNGCAGGGATTCACAGTGGAGGCCCTCTGATGGCAGCCCAAATGCAGGTCTGGGCCGTGCATCACAGCGTCCGCCACACTGAGTATGAATTGTGTTCAGTTTGGTTTGGTTTCAGCCTCCCAGGATGATAAGCAGGAGTGCAGATGTGTCATTGCTTATGAAGAGGAAGAAAGGATACTTGAGATGTTTTTCCTACGGGGCCAGTTCTATCACTATCTCCCAGAGAATTCCCATCTATCCTACAGAACTCAGATTAGGTGTCATCACCAGTCTGAAGACTTTTTTTTTGACAGTTTCAGGGAGAGTTAGTCACTCTGCTCTTGGATAAACTTACATTATTTTGTATAAACTTTTATTATTACATATCCATCCTTCCTATCTGTCTGCTTATTTTATGGGCAAAACGTCATGTTCATTTCTGTACTCCTAGCATGTAACAGTGTCTACACATAATGGAATGGATGCAGCATGAGTGAATAAATGAATGATTTGTTTATCAGTAACTGAAGGGCTAGAAGAGAAGGCAAAAGAGAAGAAAATGCTCTTAGCCTTCCTTTGGTATCACAAAGGAAGACATGGAGTAGGACAGATGATATATCTCCTACCCCTTGCAACAGAATTGCCTTAAGCAGACTTATTAAATGAAGATTCCTAGGCCTCCTCCTAAACCCTTTGAATTATACTTTCTGGATATGAGGACTGTGAATTGGTATCTCCTGGCAATTTGGTATAACAGCACCTTTTAGTCTACTTGGGAACCTAGGACTATTGGGATTTTTTTTCCCGACCTCTAGAAAAAATTTCAGAATTTTGTTTTTTAAATGATTCAAATTCTAGAGTGATCCTGCACATCCTCTTTCTCTCTCTAAATGTCAAAAAAGTATGTGTCAAGTGAATGGTGTGAAACGGTAAACTAGCAAGCTGGTAGCAGATTTCACATAGCCTCTCTTCAGTGATTTTAGAAAACCAAAACCTTTCTCTATTTCCCCAGTGATCCAAATTCCCCAGTAAGGTCCCTGAGCTATCCAGCGTGTTCATGATG
>NW_007731566.1:0-3729 GCF_000696425.1 Galeopterus variegatus
GCCAGAGGCTGATTGGGAGCAGGGAAGTAACTCCAGGAAAACTAATGAACAAGTATGTAAGTGGACGTGAGCAGAGAGTGGCCTTGAGAAGCCACCAGGTCCATCCCCCTGTCTTAGATTCATGTTGCCATGAAACATCCAACTCATCCCTGACAGGGGGTGGGGGGAAGTCAGCTCTGGAGAAAGAGGTGCAACCTCTCTCCACCAGCTCTGTCTCCAACAGTTCTTCCTGATGTCTAACCTCACTCCCTCATGCTGCATCTTGAGCCCATCTTCCCTTTCGTGTAAAGAGGAGGCTATATGGAGACATCCTCCGTATATAGTGGCTTCTCAGGTGGATGTCCATCTGTAAGCTATTCTTGCATTTTACAAGCCCTGAGGAAACAGGCTACCAAGAATGGGAGCCATGTGGCCCACTGAAGGCGAGTAAGAAAATCAAGTCTGATTCTGAAATCAACCTTTCAATACCCCAAATCAATGCTGTGGGAACCCCAGAGAGACGGTAACTTGCTGTGTTTTTTTGGACATGTCACTCAACTTCTCTGGGCCCATGCTGGAACACTTGGATCTGCTCTCTGGGGACAGACATGGGCAGGTGCTCCTGATATGGCCTCCTCACCTGCCACAGACCTTGGCTAGGGAAGCAAACCACACAGGAATCAAGGGCCCAGAAGGGAGCCAGGAACCACGAGTGGGGCCTTAGCCAGAGTTCTATGGCCTTGGGTCAGTTCTCAGCCAGCCCCGCAGGAAGAGAGGGTGCTTTCTTCTCTCCCCTAGAACAAGGAGAGAGGTAGACCAGTGCCCGCACTCAGAGCCAGCGCGCACGCTGCCTCGGCCCCCACCTTTCGTCCTGACGCCTGCCGAGGAGAAGCTCTGTTTATAGCTTGCGTGTCTTCGCTCGGCCTTCATGACCCTCTCGTGGTATTGATTGTCATGCCCACTTTACAGATGCAGACACAGACTGAGAGGCATAGCTGCCCCAAATCACACAACTAGAAAGTGGTGGCCCTGAGACTCAGGTCCCATCTTTAGGATTCCAGCTTCAGAGTGATCTGAAACCCTCCCTTCTGTCCACGCAGGACCCCTTTTCACCATTGGGTAGACCCCAAATCCAGACAGAACCTCACCGCCATTCTCCCCAGGGGACACCCGGCTCTCCCCCACCCTCCAGTCCCGCCCTGGGCAGGTGGGCTGTGAGTTCTCCAGCGCTAATGCACCCCCTGCTTCTTTAAGAGCAAATGGTCCTCTCTGCCCAAACTTGGGCCCTGAGAGAAAGCAGCAGTATCTTCCTGTCTGACTCCAGGATATTGCTGGCCTTCCTTGGCTTTTTGGAGCCCCAGACCACCATCTGACGGGAGATGTAGGAGGCACGCCATTCTCTGGGAGATGAGGCGGGAGGAGAGAGAAGAGAGGAATGAGCTTCAGCTGAGCCCTGTTCTGAGGATTGCATGTGTTATCTCATAGAACCATCCCGCTAGCCCTTCGCATAAGTGTTATCAACCCTTCAGTTTTATGATGAAGAGACAGGCTCAGAGAGGCAATTAACTTACCCAAGGCCACCCAGCCTGTAACTGGGGCAGCCAAGATTCCATCCCAGATCTGACAGCAAACACAACACTGCATCCCCAGCCCAATCGCATGTTCACTGAGGCAGTATCTCAGCCCCCAGGAATTCTGAGCACTGTGGAACACAGGCCTGGACGGTCCATTTTTAGTGACCCACCTGATGGACAGGGCCAGGCTGATGGATGCTTCATGCAGAAAAAGCTCTGCTCTCCTCTCCCCAGTGACTGTGTCCAGTGGATGCAGATGAACACTAATGGCAGAGTCTAAAATAAACACACTCAGAGGGTGAAGTCACCTGCCTCTTCCCAAACACGCACTGGCACGCGCACACGGAGTGCATTCCTACTCAAATGCAAATGATATTTTCAATTATATACCAGATCTGGACTATCCCTGCCTCTGGCCACAAACATTAATGTCCATCACAGGAGCTGACTGTGACTCTGAGACACATCCAATACATTTCACCTCAAGCCAGCACTGAGCACCTTGTCCCATGCACTCCTCAGAGCACCTCACGGCTGTTCCCAGGCAACCTGTTTTCATTTTGACCAATATATGCAGCGCTTATGCCCCCAGATTCCTGCACAGTGACAGTGATGTGGATCTGAGCTGAAACTCATCTACTATCACTCAAACTGATCCCAGAGCACCCCCAGCAACCCAGTGCCACCCGTCTCTTGTTATAGAGCATCCAGCGCCCACAGAGCACTTTCCACGGCAAGTCGGTTGCTAGTTAGAAAACTACAGCAGTAGCTACGGGACTACGCCAGTTGTCCAGGCAAATCATAACTAAAGCCAAAATGTTTCATTATTTAGTTATTATCTTAGTTATACTAAGTTTCCATTTACGTTGTCAGAGCTAGGGCTCAGAGCCTTCAAACCCGCTGTACAGACTGGGTCCCCAGACCCCTGACACACAAGTCCATGCTAGGTAATTGGGAGAGATTCCAGGAGCTGTTGGCAGATGACACAAGCTCAGTCCTCAGCAGCAGCAGCTTACAGGCCTGGTAGCTTACAGGTCCGGTGGTGGCGGCGGTGGCAGCCTTGCAGAGGGTCCCGGGGGTCGGGGACACTAGCAGCAGCAGCTTCTAACAGCAGTGGTAGCATCCCGAGGGTGGGAGGTGCCGTGGATCAGAGCCACTCGTCCTTTATACTTAAGTCCATAACCGAGGACACCTGGGTGCACATGTGTAGTTACACTAGATGATAACCAAGGAACACCTGAGCACACGTGCGTATTTACACCAAATGCTCGGCAGGATTCTGAACATCTGAGGGGCCCTGACCATTTTCCTATATTCTCCCAACACTAATCAAAGGGAAAGGAAGCCTTGGAGGGAGACGGCAAAAAGAAGGGCAGTGATTAAGGATCCAAGGCTCACCAAGCCCAGCTGATGGGTAAAAGACTGGTCCAAGGTCCCAGGAAAACCAGAGGACGCCAGCTGTCCTGGCCCCAAACTCATAGTGATTCAAACGCCTACAGCCATCTCAGAACCAGCAATGCCCTTATGGACCCCAAATCCTAGTATCTCGCAAAATTGGTCTGTGAATCCAACATGAAGTGCCAGTAGGGCCAGAGGGGACCTTCCGGAACATAGTAGATACTCAATACATATTAGTGTTTTCTAGATCTGCCCTTCTCAAAGTATCCACACCTGGAAGCTTTGTTTTCCCACCTAACTCCCTCCATGCAGGCATCTCTTTCTCTTCCGTCATTTATTCGGTGCTCATCTGTTGAGCTCCTGCTCTGTGTGGGCTTTCAGCTGGGGCAGGAGAGACCAGGAGGAACGTGACAGGGCTGCTCCCCTCGGAAAGCTCACATTGGATCAGCACCTCGATGCAGCCATCAGTAATTGTGGTACAGGTTTCTCTGCAGGGCAAAGGGGAGGCTCCATCCAGCCCAGCCCTACAGCGGAGGTGCCATGCTGGGCTCCAGGACACACATGTGGGCAAGACTGGCCCTGGCCTCCAGATGCATAATCAAGACCAGCAGAGGTCAGAGGGGGCATCTGAGCATAGCCTGCCCGTCACAAAGGTTTCCAAAAGTCAGAAGAGGGAAGGAAGGGCATCCCAGAAAGAGAGAGCAGGGGCTGGGTCTATGGCCTGCGGTGAAGAGCCAGATGGCTGGAGATGGGCAGGGGTGAGGCTGCAAAGTTGGGC
>NW_007731566.1:4544-5385 GCF_000696425.1 Galeopterus variegatus
TGTCAGAAATAATCCATCCCCCAGACTCTGAATAAAAGGAACTTATCTTACAGTTGAGGTCTGGGCCACACACTAGTGAGTGTGAATTCTCATCCTGGGGGATGACAGCAACTCAAGGGTTCCTTCAGGATCCACCTTCCCCAGGTAGAAGGAGCCAGACTGGGGCCCCAGGTATCACAGAGTGAGAGCATGTGGGGTCCAGACGGGAAGGAGGCTTGGGACAGCAGAGCTTGAGCTCTGTGCGTCAGAAACAGGGTGGTGGACTGCTGGCCCAGAGGCCACTGCCCAGGGTATCCCCTGTGGCCATGGGTGCCCTGGCTGGGGAGGAGTCAAGTGGAAAAGAACCCTGTGCTTGAAGACAGGGGGTGAGATGAACATCCTCCTTCTTCCCCTGAAGAGCTCTGAGACCTCAGACACTAAACTGGATTCCCCGTCACCGGAACAGCCCCTCCCTGCCCTCCTGCCTGGGATGGGATGGCAGCTAGACCATGGAGGAACTATGGGGGACAGAACCTAGGGGCTGGCACCAAGGAGGCTGTATTCGTTTTTATTGTAAAGTATAAAGTTAGCAAAAACATTAAGGATGTAAAAGGCAGGAGCGTTCTTCATCCCAGGCCAGTCCCCCACCCAGTTCCCGCACCCTGTCACTGCTTGCCTACCCTGTATGGCATTCCGGGCAGGTCTGATAAGACCACCACGGTCATTGTCACCATGAGACACAACGACTCCTGCCGTGTAGCTTCTCTTCCATTGCACGTTTCATTAGAGTTGAGCTTCCTTGACACTCTGCCCTAACCCGGGCAAACAACTCATCTGACAAGAGAGAAGGTGGTGGGTCCTC
>NW_007731566.1:6915-8076 GCF_000696425.1 Galeopterus variegatus
TTTGTTCCTCTTAGGATTCAAGCAAATAGTGGATCTGTGAATTTGCATAAAGTTGAAAGGTGTATTTGAGTGGTTTTCTGGGATTCCGTGAAACGAATTTCTGTGGCAGGAGGCCCAGGGAAAGAGTGTTGCTGTGCCCTGCCTCGGCACGCTGCTGTTTGGTCTCACAGCTCTCTGCTACCAAGAACAGAGGATTTTCTCTCCTCACATCCACCTTCTCCCTGAGCAGGTGACCCGCACGCATGTGGCTGTGTGTCTTTGCCTCTTTGCCTCTTTCCCTTTTGGGGCCACACCTGCATCTTCTCCCATCTTCCTGCAAGCAGCTGTGATACAGACTAAATGCACATTTCTATGATGCAAAAAGCAGTGTTCCTGCTCTCTCATTTGAAAAGACAATTGTTAGAATTTCTTTTATTGATTGATTTTTTTTTTTTTTTTTTTGTCCTTTTTGAGACCAGCTGCACCGCTCAGCCAGTGAGCACACCGGCCATCCCTATACAGGATCCGAACCCGCGGCAGGAGCACTGCTGCACTCCCAGCACNGTGTAAGGGCCAGGCCCTCCTGCCTCAAAATGGAACAACTCTAAGGGCTGACCGAGCTTCAGCATTCCCTGTTGGATCTGCTGAGACCTTGATAGCATCAGCATCATGTTCCAGATGGTCCCCTCTGTCCTACTCTACTTCATACACTGCCACCAGGGGTTGGTCCTGAGAGCCCTCCCTGCCAGCCTTCTTCACTCTGTCTCGGCATGACTTGCAGGACCCCTCCTGCGACAACCCACAGGCTGGCACAACCTGGTTTCTTCGGTGACGTCTTCCATGGCGGCGTGCTAACAGATCGTAGAGCAGGAACGCGCGTCTATGCCATGCACCCTCCCCATATGCAATGAGACGCAGGGCTCTCCACTTTCTGAGGAGAAACATGGTCTGTGTCTGTGAGAAACAAGGAAGATGGGAGATTTTGAAGATATCTATAAGGCCAAACTATAAGTGAGAGTTAAAACACTTTCCCACCATGAATTCTGAAAGTGTTACCTGTTTTTCAAATTTAGACACTTGTACTTTTTCAAATAAAAGCTCAGGTCTGAAAAAGAACTTGATTTGTTCCTCTTAGGATTCAAGCAAATAGTGGATCTGTGAATTTGCATAAAGTTGAAAGGT
>NW_007731566.1:9589-10257 GCF_000696425.1 Galeopterus variegatus
TGTTGTCATAGAGCAGATGCTTCTTCTGTTACTCTGGAGTGTGTTTTGTGGAGAGAGACGTTCTCTTTTTTTGTCTTTTTTGGTCTCCGCTGGTGACTCCCCTTGTGTCAATGCATTTGAGTGTCTGGAGGGCCACCTGCACGGTGGCTGGGACTACTGCCATGGAAACTAGCCGCTTTTGCAGCAGCCATGGCAATTGCAGTGGTTATGTTGAGCTACCCACGTGGAAATGGTGTTTTTGGTGTGCTCTTTACCTGGTTGCAGACGGGTTTGGCTTCCCCCGGCTCCATACCTCAGGACACCTGGAATTTCTTACGTTTATTTTTTAAACCCTTTAACAAGGTGACTCTTTTCCCCATGTCTCTTGATTTCTGTAAAGACTTCCCAGGCTCCAGGGTGTCGGTAGGGAAGGTTTCCACCTGGCCTTGTTTTCCTCCTCCTGAAAGCCACAGTGCCCCTGGAAAAGGTGGACTTGCCTGATGGGGAGCCTGTAGCAAAACCAATCATATCAGTTCTGCTTTCTATTTATGGACCGTTGAGGACACTCCTTGGTTCCCAGCTAGGCCTTTTGCTGGGTCAGGATGGATGCCTTAAAGCTGTTAAAGCAGGGCCGGCCCGGTGGCGCACTGCTACAGTGCGTCGCTTGGGAAGCGCGGTGGCGCTCCCGC
>NW_007731566.1:10403-15981 GCF_000696425.1 Galeopterus variegatus
GGAAAAAAAAAAAAAAAAAAAAAAAAAAAAAAAAAAGCTGTTAAAGCAACCAGGGTGTACGGAGGTGGATTCTCATGTATGTGCAGCCTACAGCACAGCAGTCAGAGCGGCTTCTGGGGTCGCGCAGAGCCGAGCCATCTTCCTGACTCCCCACTTGCCAGTTGTGTGACTTGCCCTAGTGGATAGGCCAGTTTATGCTTCAGTTTCCAATCAGTAAGATGAAGAAACTAGGAGGCCCACGGCATGTGGTTACTGTGAGGTGTAAACAAGTATATAGCGGCCACCACAACAGGTTCTCCTATAGATCCAGCCACGTGGAGCAGAATCCCACGATCAGGTCAAGGTCAGACCTAGCTGGAGAGCTCTGTGAGCAGGGGAAGAGGGCACCTGCCGGCTCTTCCTGCAAACACGCCCAGGGAGGCCCACGTGTGTGAGTGGAGTGGCGAGCTGGAAAAAGGCACAATCCCCTTCTTAGCAGGCCTAAGAGGGCAGCTGGACCCCACCTCCCAGCTGGCCCAAGGGGGCCACCGTGCACTCTGCCACTCTTCCTCGGCCCCCTGCCCTGGCCTTACTCTCCCTTCCTCTCTCATGTCCCATGTGCTCCCCACACCACCTGTCCCTTCCCTGCTGGGGTCTCCCTCTGGAGACAGAGGGGTCCCTTGCTCTCTCCTACACTTGCTGTCCACACGCCAGTCACACAAGGCCCTCCATTGCAAGAGCCAGGCATGGGCAGGGGCACACATATAGGCGTGCAGGTCTGTCTGCCAGGAGGTCACCGGCACCCCCCCACTCTCCTCCCTTCACTCTGCACATGTCCTGTGACTTATTTGCCTGCTCATTACCGAACCCAAGTCCATTGCCCTCCCTGAACAAAAACGAAACGAACGTCAAATTGTTGATAGAATAGGAATCCAGCTTTATTCAGGAATACCAGTGACCTGAGGAGAGATGTCAGGCTAACCCATGTCTCCAGTAAACCTGAAGGAGATGGCCAGGCTAGAGCCATCTCAAAGACTCAGGTTAATGAGGGCTTTTTAAAGAGGGGGCCGAGGGAATGGAACATGGGAGGTGAAAAGCAGGAGGGAGGGGGACATGTAAGGGGCCAGGTGCAAATTCTTGCCAAGGTTCTGTCTGGCTTCTGTTCCCATCACTGATGTTATCTTAGGGTCCTGCAGCATTTTGCTTCAGGGTGGAATCAGCACAGCTTTATGGATGTCTTCCTCTGCCGCTCGGGGTCTGGACAGTACGTGTCTTGTGCCAAGTTTGCAGCTCCAGGCTACCTGGAAAACAACTTTACATTTATGTAAATAATGTCATCTTGTCCCATAACCAAGGTTCAAAATGTCAAATAACCATAGGAAAAGTGGGGACTCAGAGAAATACATGCTAAGAAAAAAACATGGCTTCAGGCCTGCTCACTCCAATATTCTCAGCATTAGTGAAACATTCGCCCCCTCACTTGAGAAGGCTCCTGCCTCCCCACTCTCACCCCACCCCCACACCCCGCCCAGCCCTCACCTCCCTCAGGGCCTCTTCCCTCCACTGCCGGGTGCCTTTGGGTCTGCGTCCTCCTCATGTCGCCATGGTGGATTTGTAGGTGCTTTGAGGCCAAGTTCTGACCATTCCTTCTAGGCAGTATATGAGGCTGGGGCACAGAACAAGGCAGTAACAGAACACAGGATTGAAACAAGCCTCCTTCCAGTGCAGTAGGCTGCTCTCTATTTCCACGCAAAGTTACTTATTGAATAGACAATAATACTACTAAGAGCTGAAATTTACTGAGCTCTTATGGTGGCATCAAACTCTGGGATAAGGCGTTTGCATTAACCCTGGTGTTAACTCATTTAATCAGCACAACTGTGAGAAGCAGGTCCTATAATAACTATGACACAGATATTATCCAGCACAGAGAATTCAGTAATTTTCCCACAATCATGCAGCCAGTGAGTGACAGCTCCAGCAGCCAAGCTAGGCCCTCTGACTTCAGACTCCCTTCTTGTCCCCTAAACAATAGGAACTCCACCTAAGAAGTGAGAAGTGGACTTCCCACTGTCCTGAACCTTTGCAGGGGACCTCTGAGGTCAGCTTGTCCAGCCTCCCAAGAAATGTGACTGTGCCTTTGTGCCACAGAATATATGGGATGCCATATCCTAAAAAAATCCCATTTGCATCCTGCCCCAGATCTTCTTTGTGTAGACCTAAGTGGTGGTGGGGAAAGTCTGAAGAGGGGAGAGAGATACCTTTATTAATTAAATCACAAATATGTAATCAATACATCTACAGGATTGCCATATAAAATACAAGATGCCCCATTAAGTGTAAATTTCAAATAAACATACTTACACTAAATATCTTCTATTGGAAATTCACATTTAATGGGTCATCCTATAACTTTATTTGCTAAATTGTTGCTTTGCCTCCCATGGATTTGTCACCCCTTTTCCCCTGGGTGACGGAGCCGCCAAAGATTACTCAAAGCCCATTACTTCTCAGAGCAGTGAGAAGCCCTGAAAAGGGGTTAATCTCCCTGAACTCTCAAGAGCGAGGCATTCCTTCCATTTGGGAAATTAACCATGAATTGGGGTTCTCTTCCCACATTTATTCTCCAGACCAGGAAGTTACAGGAAGAGGACATAGCTGGGGTTTTTTCTAAGTACAGTTTAACAAGTTTAACAATAGAAGCTGGTAACATTCAGTAAGAAAAGCAAGGTGACATTCTACAATGCAATTTTCAAGAAGTTAAGGTCCACTAACAAAAGCTTGATTTTAGCAAACATTCTCTTCTTACAGCAGCTTCCCAGTATCTTTACATATCAATCAGTAACTTGTCTGTCTTTGAGCCAGCAACCTTGCTGTGTTACAATTCCTTATCGTACAACAGAGACTATAGCCTGGGGAAAATTTCCTGTCCTTTGCAAGGTCAATATTTGAAACTGCAAGGCTTTGGAAAACCAGGCCCTGTGAAGTACATTTTGCTTTATGCATACTCCACATTAAATCTGGCAAACCTATACATATCCCAACTCTGCTACTTACTAGCTATGTGATATTGGGCATACAACTTAACTACATTGTACCTCAGTTTCCTCACCTCTAAAATGTGCATCATGGGCACTGGGAGCGCAGTGGCGCTCCCTCTGCGGGTTCGGATCCTATATGGGGATGGCCGGTGCGCTCACTGGCTGAGTGTGGTGCAGACGACACCGAGCCAAGGGTTGCGATCCCCTTACTGGTCACAAAAAAAAAAAAATGTGCATCATAACTGTATCTTCCTTCTATATAGGGTTGTTGTGAGGACGAAATGATGTTTGTAAAGTACCCAGAAGAGTTCTTGCTTTGTTGTAAGCCCTATATTGATATTGGCTATTATTCATATTATTGTTGTTGTTTTCTTGTGACTGCATCCAAGGCAATATGCTAGTTAGTGGGGGAAATGCAGAGAAGCGTCAAGACTCCTACCCTGGAACCATAGGGAACCTGAAACAGGTCCACAAGTCAACGTAACATAGATGTGGCGAGGCCAGTAGAAGAGGCACAAGCAGGGTGCTCTAAGCTGGGGTGCTCAGATCAGGGTCAGGCAAGGCACCAGGCACAAGTATTTATGAAGTGCTCGTCATGGGCCAGACACTGCACTAAGGATAGGGATAGAAAGAGAAATCTGGCAAGGCCCAAACCTCAAAGAGCCTAGTGGGGCCAGCATACGGCAGTAGCACCAAGTACCACATGTACCTGCGGTGGAGGGCACATGGTCTTATGGCAGTGCAGAGACTGGAGGCCGGGGCTGAAATTGACAGAAGACTTCCTGGAGGAGGTGTCAATAACCCGAGTCCTAAGGAAAGACCAACAGTGAAGAAGACAGCAGCAGCCCTTGAGCTGACTGGAGAGAGGATGGAATTCCAGCCAGTTAAAACTTGGGGCAAGGAGATTCCCAGCAGAGAATTTCACAATAACAAGCATGTCCATAGTTCTGAAAGGGCAGGCTTATCCTTGCAGAAAGGTGAACAGTCCAGTTCAACTAAAACGTGGGAGAAACAGCTGGAGGGATACGGCCCCACCGTAGAGAAACTTCAGTGCTCTCCATGATGAGGAATTGATTTTTATGCTGGGTCAGGGGGAGCCATTGGACACTGTAAGTAGCAGAGATTGAACCTGGCCATAATGGAGGCAGAAAGGATTGGAATAGGTTGGAGAGAGGTTGATACTGTGGGCCCAGTTCTGAGATGACTACAGGGGCCCAGAGCTTTGGGCAGTCATACAGGAGCAAATCCCACAGCAAGTTACTGCTGAGGACACCAGTTAGCTTTTGCTGCCATAGAGGAGAAAAAGTAACATCTTTTCCTCACACATCACAAGGTTCATGTGATGAACCTATAACAAATCCCATAACAAAAGACAGATTAGCAAGAGAAAAGCATAACGAGTTTATTTAGCCAAAGTTTTATGTGAGCCTTCAGAAATGAAGACCCAAAGAGCCAGGGAAAATTGTGTATGTTTGTGCTTAGGTTCAGTGAAGAGCAGGCAGTCATGTAGGAATGGAATTGGACAGAAAAGGAGTGTGACCTAGTGGTAACAAGTTGGGAGAACTTAGCAAGGCCCGTGTGTTCAGATTCTTCGTGCAGTCCCTGTGTGAGATTTCTTCCCTCCAGGTATAGGGCAGGAGCCCTCCGCAACAAGGGCTATGACCTGCTTTCAGGTTAGGTAGATCAGAGAGCTTTATTACGGCCAGCTGTCACATAGGAAGGCAGGAGGGCAGAGTTACCTTTCTGCTTCTGCTGTTTTCTCAGTTTCCAAGATGCCATATTTTGGGGTCTCTTGCTCTGAGCCCCAACACTGGGTAATGCACCACCCCAAAACTGTGAGTGGGCAATCTGGGCTGAGGTCAGCTGAGATGACTCATCTCTGTGCCACATGGGGCTGACACATGGCTTTACAGCCCTCTAGCAGTCGATAGCCGCAGTCTTGTGGGCACAGAATGTAGGGGGCTGGAAGGAGGGAAAGCCAGCCAGGCAGGACAGCGTGGAACCCCCCAGGGGAGCAGCAGAGTCTTCGCCCAGCTCCTGATGGGGCAAAGCAGGAAAGAGGAGGCAGACATATACTCGTGCACGTGGACAGAGCACCAGACTCGTACGCTCCAGCCACTCTGCCCATCATCTTTCAAGGGAATGAGCCCAGTCTGCTTACAGTACCAGTAACATACCTACAACATCAGACCCTTTATAAAGTATTTTCCCACAAACCTCTGCCTTGATCCTGACAACAACACGGTGAATCTGGTTTCGTTGTTTTATTCCCTATTTTACAAATGAGGAAACTGAGGCACAGAGCAACTTGGCCACATGCTAGTAAATGTAGGCCTTCAGTTAGCCAAGCAAAAGGAAAGGGCAATAGGAAAGAGAGACTTAGTCCAACCACTGCAGGTGGTTCTTACCCCCAGGAAGGAGTTGAGGTAAGAGGTGATGAAAATGGGGCTGAAGAGCATGGCAGGGCCAAGAAGTTCAGACTATTCAGATGGCAATGAGGGACCTTTAAAGGATTTTATTTTTTGTTGGCTGTTTTTATTTGTTTGTTTTGGTGGCTG
>NW_007731566.1:17048-21836 GCF_000696425.1 Galeopterus variegatus
AGGGACCTTTAAAGGATTTTATTTTTTGTTGGCTGTTTTTATTTGTTTGTTTTGGTGGCTGGCCTCCAAACCCCTGACCTTGGTGCTATAATACCATGCTCTAACCGACTGCGCTAACCGGCCAGCCCCCTTTGAAGGATTTTAAACACGGGAGTGGTAGATATTCAGCCCGCGGTGGGGAATGAGTGATTAGTGGGGGCAAAGGGTCAGACTTTAGTAGTCATCACTCCGGGACAGTATAGAGGATTGGAGGGTGGGCGGTGAGGATGGGTCTTATTATCCAAGCAAGAAATGATGGTAGCCTGAGCCAGGAAGACTGATGGGAATGGACAGGGAGAGAGAAATTTGGGAGATATTTCAAAGCATTAACCAGGTTGGTTAGCAATGCAGGATGAAGGAGAGTAGAATCCAGAAAAACTCCTGGACTTCCAGCTTAGTAATTGCATGGTGGTGCCATTCTCCAAAACAGAGAAAACAGGGAGTGGTGGGTCTGGTAGGAGAGATGGTGAGTTTGGTGTCAGACATGCAGAGCCGCAAAGTCCTGTGGACAGCCAGATCATGACTCTGGAGCTCAAGAGAGAGGTCTGCGCCCAAGGTGCTCGTCTGGGATTTATCAGCATGAAGATGTTAGTGGAGAGCCCGGGAAGGTGGAGCTTTTGCACAGATAGTGTGTAGAATGAGACTCCCTCAGCAAGAGCTAAGCTAAGGAAGACCAACATTTAAGGGGTGGGAAGAAGACAGAAAGTGACAGCAGAAAGGAAGAGAGAGAACCAGGACAGAGAGAATCCTGAAGGTCATTTTAGGAGGTATCTATTCCCACCCAATTCTATTTTCTTCTTAGTTCTTTTCAACACCCAACATTATACTATGTATGTATTTGTTCATTCGTTTATTGTCTGTCTCTACCGCTAGAATGTAAACTCCACTAGCACAGGAGCTTTGTATCTCCAGTGCTTAGAACAGAGCCTGGCGCCTAGTAGGTGCTCAATACAAATTTTCCAAAAAAATGTTCAGCTGGCAGTGGGAAGCCCACCCTTAAAAACTGGGTCACCACCCTCCTGTCTTTACATTCTGCAGTTCTGCACTTTGGCCATTAGGAGGCGCATCTGTGGAAGTGAGGGAATGGGAGGCTGGGATTACACAGGCCCAGAACCGGCGAACAGGGCAGAACCACAGACGTGAACAATCAGTGGATCCCAGCACAAAAATCATCCATCCATTCCCTTAGCAGACATCGCTAAAGCACCACTGGCAAGCCAGGCTCAGGCTTCCTGGAGCCCTCTGAAATTCAAATTGGGGTGGGCAGGGAGGAGGGTGCAGGGTCCGAATGCCCCAGGGATAGGCAGAGCCTGCCCCTGCCCCCAACTCCAGGATCAGGATGAGGGCATGTTTGTGCAAAGGGCCTCTGAGAGCAGCTGCAGCTGCAGGGGCAGGTCTGTGAGCTGCTGGGACTCTAGCAGAACATGTCATAAGGTCAAGCAAACCTGCGTCTAAATTCCATCTCCACTCTGATGGCTGTGGGATCTTAGCCAAGTAACCTGCCCTCTCTGAAGCTCAGTTTCCTAACTTATAAAATCGAGGTCTTTTCAAGCAAACCTGCGTCTAAATTCCATCTCCACTCTGATGGCTGTGGGATCTTAGCCAAGTAGCCTGCCCTCTCTGAAGCTCAGTTTCCTAACTTATAAAATCGAGGTCTTCGTAGTTCCTGCTTCAGAGGATATCAAGAACAAAACAGGGGCTTTCAAATGCACAGTTCCTTTCCCAGAGCCACAAAACTAAACATTATTATTATTCTTAAAAATTGTACATAATAACCAGTGTTTGTGTAGCCCTTCACAAAACTCTCTCTGTATTCTTCATATTATAAGGTAATGCTCATGATAACCCTACAGGATAAGTGTTTTTATTGTCCCAATGGAAGAGATGGAAGGGGAAAGGATGGGAGGGCTGGGGGGAGGGCGGAAAGGAACGCTGTGCAGGACCGAAGCTGGGGACATGGGGGCAAATAAGATTTGAAGGGGTAAGCCCAGAGACTCCTGGGTGTCCCCGCTGCACTCTAGTCTGTGCTGGAACTCCTAGCATGGACTCAGCCAGCTGAAAGCAAAGAAACCACAAACCTCGTCCTACTCACTCAGCCAATTGTCTCAGATCTGTCACCATGCTTAGCCTGCAGCCTTCTCCCAGCCTGTGAGCCAGTCAAATCAGGCTGGGCTCCCTCCCGTGCCAAGAGGACTGGTGCCACCTGTGCAGAGAAACAGGCTGAGAACCACCCCCCAGCACCAAGCCCTCCCCAGCCCAGGCTCCCTTCTCTCCAGGAAAGGCAGGAAGCAGCCATCCCCCTCATGCCACACCAGAGAGTTCCCACACAGCTGTCTCAGCCAGGCTTAGGACATGCCTCCTCTTTGCTCACTGCCCCCATCCCTCCTGCAAATGCACCCTACACACACGCACATGTATAAAAAGTACTGACCTCGGAAGTTATTGTCTGTGATCACCACCCCCCACACCCCCTTTCCCCTTCTAGGAATCTTCCATTCATTTATGCAACAGATATTTACTGAGCACCTACTATGTGCCAGGCACTGATCTAGGGACAGCAATACACAATGACCAAGACATCTTTGTTCTTTCTAGTAAGAGGAGATAGATAATAAATGAGCCCAATGATGGTGAAAATGAAGAGGGTGGGATAATAAAGAGTCATTGGGGGCCTGCTGCCCTGGTCAGTGAAGGTCTCTCTGAGGAGGTGATAATAAATGAGCCCAATGATGGTGAAAATGAAGAGGGTGGGATAATAAAGAGTCATTGGGGGGCTGCTGCCCTGGTCAGTGAAGGTCTCTCTGAGGAGGTGGCATTTAAGTTGCACCCTCATCGACAGGAGGAAGCCAGCAGGGCAAGGATACAGAGAAGAGCACTCCAGGCACAAGGAGAGCAAGACGAGGCCCTGTCCAGGAAGGCACGTGACATGCTCAGTGAACAGGCCGGCGGGGCTGGGCCTGGCGAACGAAGAGGGGGCGAATGAGCTGACATCCCAAGGCAGCAAGAGTCACGGGCACAAGCGCCTGTGGACAACACAGGGGAGTTCAGACTGTGTTCTCAGTACAGTGGGGAGCCCTGGAAGGGCTGAAGCAGAGCAGGACATGGACGGGGATCACTCTTCTGGCTTCGTCCAGCACGAGTTGCTGCACATATTAGTTGCACAAGACCCAGGCCTGCTCTGCAGAGACCTGAGCACCTGAGACCCAGGTCTGCTCTCCGGAGGGCTGAGTGCCTATGAGGCTCTCTGCTGCGCTGTTTGGGGCTAGTAGGCTAGCCCGCCTCCCCACCCCTCCAGCTGCCACTGGGGAATAGAATCATCCAGGTTGGTGCTGCTGTCAGCAGCCGGGTCCCAGATCGACTGTCCGTGGAGACCGTCCATCTGGGCTGCTGGAGCGGCTGCATTCCTGGAATCACCCACTTGGGTGACCGAGAAGACTCTGGCAGAACCCTGGGCAGTGCTGCCCCTGTTCAGGAACCAAGAGAGTTTTCCCAGCCTATTCAGACGAGGTTGGCCAACCTGGCAAACCACGTCCAGCAAGTCCAATGATCTTTGTGCTGTAATGGGTGGGCACAGAGGCATGAGTTGGCCAGCAATTCCCAAAGGGGACAGAAGCCCTCTGACCCCAGCCCCCTTGCCTTCTGCGTAGCTGATGTTGTGGGGGATGGGCAGTCAAATGGTCACTGCTAGCAATATGCTCTAGTCCCGAAGTCCAAGGCCTTCATGAAAGCACTTCTTAGAGAGAGCTATGGGGCTAGGTAGTGGTTCTGGACAACTTTTAGCTGCAGAATCTCATTTACCTAAACGGGTACGTAGTTCATAAAACAGATGAGAGCTTTACCTCTTGGGGCAGAGCCAGGATGTGTTTCCCAAGCCACTCCCATCCCTCTTTGCCTTCACCCACTGGTAACTTTGGGCCACAGTCACTTCTCTCCGGCCTCAGTTTCTTTCTCTGTCAATACTGAACTGGACTGTGTGAGGTCTCTCTGCCCCACCCCTCCACACTAGACTCCCCTGGCCTCGACGAAAGATCTTGGAGAAAGTCTTCAGGGGCTCCATCCCACATAGAGGGAGAGGGACGGGTGCCCCACATTGCACACCCACTGTGTGGCACAGTCCACAGGACTGGTGTCAGGGAGGGGCAGAGTGGGGAGGGAGACCCCAGCCACCTGCCCAGATCCTGGATGACAGCAGAGTAAACTGCAAAGAGCCGACCACCCCTGCGATTGTGGAACCCCTAATTCAACTGATTCGTTCCTTTCAGAATCAATGCCCAAGGAGCCAGCAGGGTGCTGGATTCTCACTCACACCAGCCCCTGTCTGGGTTGGGTTTGTGGACTTCCAGGGCTGGCTGCTAGCCCTGGGGATCCACTCAGGTCTTCCTCCGGCCTCAGTCCCCTCAACAGTTAATACGATTTTTTCTTGACTGACAACAATCACAAAACCAAAACAATCAACTATTTTTATCTCCGGATTAATCACAAAAAGGCTAATGCTTCCACCTTCCTTGTGATTAAAAATTAGGAGCTCAAATTCCATAGTGGTTCAGGATAACAACCAATCCTGCGAGGGGGTATGAATAATGCATCTCCAGGCTCGGCTGCTCGGCCATCCCAGCTCTGGGCCGAGTCTGAACGCAGAGGTAATGAGTGTCCCCCTTCCATCCGAGCTGCATCTGCCGAGAGCGACTGGAAATTTTTATTCAGCCTGCTGGCCCCCAAACAGCCTCCCTCCCAGCCCCCTACCCCCTA
>NW_007731566.1:22591-69099 GCF_000696425.1 Galeopterus variegatus
CTGGAGCCACGAGAAGGAAGGGCCCGGTCGTCCCTGCATGGTTTTGGTTTTTCAGAAAGACATCCCCAGTCTCTACACAGAGGATGCGATGGTTCTATGCACCTGAGCAAAAAGCCCAGAGAAGTTGGTTCTCAAACTTGGTCCTGTGTGGGGATCCCCTGGGGACCTGTAAGAAGTCCTGGTGCCTGGGCTCCACCTCCAGGGATTGAGATTTAGTAGGTCTGGGTGTAGGCTGGCAACAGGGTTTTTAAAACCTCCCCAGAAGAGTCAAACATGCAGCCAAGGTTGTGATTGGCAGTCTAATACCCAACGGGTGTCCGAGCTGGAGGGAACTTTGCAGGTCTTCAGCTGAGGAGACTGAGCCCAGAGAAGGGGGAGGCCGAGCAGCCGGGACAGGTACTCTCTGTTCCTGCAGCCCCAAGGGCTCGCTCCAATTTCCTGGCCCTCCACAAGCTGCTGAGCCTGAATCCTCCCTCCTGGGTGCCTAGTGGGACGAAGCTGCCACCGTGGGAAGAAGAGGGCAGGAGCCCCAGGCCTTGGGAAGGGTGAAGGCTGGCCCCTCTCCTCCAAGCCCCAGCTCCCCCTGCAGGAGGGCCCCACCTGCGTGTAGATGACATTCCCACCCCCACTTATGCAAAGCCCTAATTAGCCTCCCTTTTGTCTCTAGTCACACCCACACCATGGAGGCCCCTGGGCACTAATGAGAGGGTGCGGGGTGGGCGGGAGTGGGGGGTTGTCATCACTGTCCAGCCCAGACCCTCCTGCTTCCTCCCGCCTGGCAGCTCTAGGACCTCCCAGGGTGGCCTGGCTTGAGGGCTGAAGCTGGTGGGTTTGGATGAAGCCGACTTGCTCCCTGGGCCAGGATCTGGGTGGAGGCTGGGTTCAGCGATAGCAGCTCGGAAGCCCTGAGGGGTTGTTTGTCCTCAGGAAATGGCACCGCTGTGCTGTTAGTGCTGAGCCTGGCCTCTTCCAAGCCTGGGAAGAAAGGTGCAGGGCGACTAGCCTGAAGGTTGCTTTGGGTACTCGCCTGGCCCCAGGACCTTCCATCCCTCCTAGAGCACAGTGGTCTAGGAGAAGGCTGGTGGCAGATGCCCTGGGAAGGGGACGGAAGCTTTGTATGTGCTGGGAGCCACCCCTAAGGGCCGAATCTGGAAGGCAGAGCCCGCTCTGCTCAGCTCGGAGCTTCCCCAAGCCTACAAGCCACAGCACAGACGCTAGCCAGCGCCTGGGCGGAAGGACGGACCTTCTCAGGCAACCAGGCAGAGAAGACCCATTGTGCTAGGTCCCCATGCCCCAGTCATCCAACAGTCCCTTTACCCATTCATGGAACACATGCGTAGCCCACACCTCTGGTGTGTTGGGGAGGCCCTAAGCCCCTCTCAGCCTCCAGAGCTGGCTGATCCAGCAGGGGACTGTGGACTCAGGTGGTCTCCAGGGAGTCCTGCCCCTTCTGTGGCTTGTCCAGGGAGCTGCAGAGGCCTGAGAGCCGCAATGTGTCCATGAGCACAAGCATCAGGAGAGGCTCTGTGTCCTTAGGCAAGTCACCCCACTTCTCTGGGCCTCTCTAAACAATGCCCATTACAACTGCCCATCTCTGCAGCCCACGGTCATCATGGGAATCAAAAGGGGATGACCCCACCAGAGCCAGCAAGTGTCTGGGGAGCTTCCGCCAGGCACAGGGCTCTGTGCTTGCACCGTGGGATCCACGCTCCACACTGTGTACACCCCTTGCCTCCTGGCACTAGGGATCCTTTGGTGGGAACCACAGTCACCAACAGTGGAAAATCTCGGGCAGGAGAGACCCATTGTGACTCCAGGGATACGGGGCCAGAGCCGCTCAAAGAATGAAGGATGCAGGAAATGCCAGGGTGTACAGCCCCTGCAGAGCTGTCCCCACCTTGAAGGGCTGCCCTGTCCCCTGTCCCCTGCCAGGGCAGGGCCGGCTGGTTCTCCACGTGTCAGGGGCTTGGCTCTGCCCCTCATTCGCCACGTGTCCTTGCGCAAGTCACTTAATCCTGCCAAGCCTCAGTTTCCGGATCTGTGTAACTGGGTTAATAATGTTTACCTTGTAAGATTGCTGTGTGGGTTAAATCAGACAACAGATGTGACAGAGCTTTGTGGGTTTTCTTTAAAAAAAAAAAAAAGAGAGAGAGAGAGAAGAAATTAAAAAGAACTGCAGATCTAGTCCAGGCCCGGCGCTCTGCTTCCTGTTCTGTGAGCTGAGACTAATGATGCCTGCCCCGTCCCCGTGCTCACCCTGCACAGGGACGTCCTCCGCGGTAAACATGCCGCACATATGTCAGGGATTACTGCTGTTGTCGCTATTGTTGCTATAATACAAGCGGATTATACATTTTATTAAAGTATGGTAATTACTATTTGTCATCATCTCCATAAAATCCACCCAGCCCAGCCCGCCTCCCTGCCGCAGGGGTGGGGCTGCCCTCGGCCTGACCTCTCTGCTCCTCTCCCCCAGTGCCGCCCGATGACCCCGTCATTCTGGGGGGGCCCGTGATCAGCCTGCGGGCAGGGGACCCCCTCAACCTCACCTGCCACGCAGACAATGCCAAGCCCGCGGCCTCCATCATCTGGCTTCGCAAGGGAGAGGTCATCAACGGAGCCACCTACTCCAAGGTGAGGCCTGGGGGGGGGGGGGGGGGGGGCTGTCCCTATCTGCAGCAATCCCTCCCTCTATGCCTGTCTGACTGTCACCTTTTGTTTTTCTCACTCTTTGCCTATCTCTGCATCTCTCTACTCTCTCTCACTCTGTCACTTTTTCTCTCCCGTGCTGTGACTCTCCCACCCGTTTGTGTGTATGTCTGTCCTTTCATCTGATCTTTTCTGTCTCTTTTTGACTATGTAGCATGCTCTCTCTCTCTTTCCTAGGGTAACTGCTGGGCTTGGTGAAGACCCTAAAAATAAGGCATGGTTCTAAGAGGAGGCTCAGGGACACAAGTGGCCAGCGCCCAGGGTTGCTGTATAAAATACAAGGTGCTGCTGCGGGCTGAATGTTTGTGTCCACCCACTAAATTCATATGTTGAAATCCTAACCCCCCCCCCCCCCCCCAGGTGCTGGTATTAGGAGGTGGGACCTTTGGGAAGTGATTAGGTCATGAGGGTGGAGCATCATGAATGGGATTAGAGCCCTTACTGAAGAGGCCCCAGAGATCCTCACCCCTTCCACCATGTAAGGAGACAGCGAGAAGACGGCCACCTCTGAACCAGGTGTCTGGCCCTTGTCTGACACCAAATCTGCCTTGATCTTGGACTTGCAGCCTCCAGAACCGTGAGAATAAATTTCAGTGTTTATAAGCCACCCAGTTTATTGTACTTGTTAGAGCAGCCCGAAAAGGCTAAGACATATTCCCAGTTAAACTTGAATTTCAGAAAAACAAACAACTGTCTCAAATATTGCACGTGACGTACTTATGAGCTATACTTATACTAAAAAATTATTCACTATTTATCTGAAATTCATATTTAACCGAGCATCCTGTAATTTTATTTGCTAAATCGGCCACCTTTCCAGGGCTGCCAGGTGAAAGAAAATGAGCCAAGACACAGGGATGCCAGGTACCAATCAAGCTTTACTAAAGGGAAAGAATCTGCTGGGCTGTGCTCAGAGTGGAGGGCAGCCCGGGACGGCCCTCAAAATGGAGGACAGCACCAGATACAGGAGTGAAAAAGCTTATATAGGGCACCAAGGTCTGGCTGATACCATTAAGGAGGGGCATTATGCTAATGCTGAAGTTATGCAACCAGGGTAGAGAACTGCACCCTTGCAGAAGCAAAAGGGTAGTTTCTGTTTTGCAGAAGTCATGAGGCTTCTTGTAAAGAGAAGCGGGGAGGGGTTTGGTGCTGGAATGGAAGACAAGGCTTGGTGGCTATTTTGTGCTTATTGTGTGCATAATGACACTGGTCACATCCAAGATCCATCACCAGGTAAGGTGTGGATCTGCTGTGTCCAGGGCGCCTGACTCAGGGGCCAGGGAAGGCTGAAATCCAGCCCATAACCCCTTACCAAGCCCTGTGTCCTGCTGTCCTGCTGTGCCTACCAACAGGGATGCTTTTCTGTAACTCACACAGGGTACCATGGCTGGAGGGACTCTGAACTGGCCCCTGTATTAATCATGTTTTTTATTTTCTGTATTTTATGATGCTTTGACATCTTGGGGCCTTGCAGAGCCAGGAAGGAACTGCCCCTCCCAGGTTAGCTAATGCCTAGAGACAGCAAACAACTTACCTGCAAACATACCTTTGACATGCAGACCATCCCATCCTGAGCCCACGCCCTCACCAGCTCCTTTTATCAGGCTTCCACAGAGCAGGACACTCTCCCCCTACCTTAAATCTCCCCAGGGCCACATATCGGACAACTATAGACACCCCTACAGCTCAGAGCCCGCTGAAATTGTCCAGGCTGTGCAATCCTCAACCCGCTCAGCTGCCCACCCCACCTCACCGCTTCCTTTCCACACAAACCACAGAAAAGGCTCTGCCCGCCTCTCCTTCCCTCATCCCCTGACTCACTCTGGTACTTCCCTGTGGCCCTACATGGCACATTATGCCCCTCCTCTCAGGAACTGCACCAAGCTATCTTTTCAATGACAGTCATCTCCTGATCTGTTGGCCTTATCATACCTGAATAAAAACAAAATTCCCAGCACATTTTGAAATGTGCCCCACCAAACCACTCGAGGAGTCCCAGACGGGGTTTATGTACCCCAAAGCCTTTAAGGACATTAGAGGACAGCTGGTACAATTCTTTTGTCTGCAGATAGAAAACAGGCCTGACAGGGAAATGACTGCCCTTCCCAGCTGCCAAGTGGGCAGCACCAGGCCTGGAACCACAGTCACCTGAGTCCCAGGCCTGCGCTCCTGCCAGGATAGCCTCAGGCCTCTACAGTCCAGGACACTCTCCCTCTGCCCTAAATCTCCCCAGGACCACAGATCAGACAACTATAGGCCACCTCTAAAGCCCAGAGCCCACTGAAATTATTCGAGCTGCCCAATTCTAAACCTTACAATGAGCTCAGAGGGCACCACCCAGAAGCTGTATCAGGGCCCAGGGCAAGCCAGACCCCCGGGCGCTGAGCTGGAGGGAGCTGCCCAATTCTAAACCTTACAATGAGCTCAGAGGGCACCACCCAGAAGCTGTATCAGGACCCAGGGCAAGCCAGACCCCCGGGCGCTGAGCTGGAGGTCAAAGCCGTCCAGAACCCCAGCTCTCCTCTACCCAGGCCCTCCCTGGCCTCAGAGAGTGGGGAGGTGCACAGCCTACTCCCCAGTCCTGACCTGCCCCCAGATCCTCTTCACGGTCCCTGGAAAGATAAGCAAGGCCTTTGCCATTGCTGGGGCGAGCCTGGCCCCACACTGAGAGTGTGCCCTTCCTGTCCAAAACTGACCACCCTGCCAAGGGTCACCCTGCAGCTGCTGATCAAAGATTGGCCCCCACCCAGAGCCTAGGGCCAGATCCCAGACAAACGCCTTCCCTTGGGAACATGTCCATCAGGAGAAAGCTGCCTTGTGAGAGACAAATCCCTCACTCATGTCCTGGGCTGGAGCCACACTGTTGTGTTACGAAATACAAAAGCTGCACACAGGAAATCAATCATGCAGAGGAGGATGTAGGGGATGGGAAGGGGTGTCCCTCCCAGCCTGGGTGCCTGGCCGCCTGGCCAGGCCCTCCCTGAAATTAGGCCAACCTGGCCCACTCTGGGGTTTATGTCCCACAAAGGACACACCTCATCTCGTGAAGAGAAGTCAGGTCACCCTGCTGGGCCTGTCCCAGGACCACCTTGACCCCAGCATGTTGTCCTCATCTATGTTGTAAATGTCCCTCAGAGCCACGGGCACCATGCTACTGGAAACCAGGGCAGGGAAGGCCATCCTCCAACCCGTGCCCCACCCCACCCCTGTTCAGACTCCTGTTTCCAGTCCTCCCTCCCTGAGCCTCAAGTTTCCTTGTCTGTAAAATGAACGGGTGGATCATAGGCTCTGGAAAGGTGCCTTCAGTTCTGACAAGCTGCAGACCTATGACTTGGAGCACGCTGAGCAGGGTGGACACTCCAGAGGGGCTTTGTGGAACTGTCAGGGCCCCCTCTCTGCTTCCGCCTCTCAGGGGCCCAGCCCAGGCCCCTCCTTCCCCAGAACTGCCAAACAGCACTTCTGATTTCCAACCCAGAGCAGCCCCAGACAGGCCGAGCTTGAGGAGGGGCTGGGAACCAGCAGCTCAGAGAGAGGTTGAGAGCGCATCCCAGTGCACACATGATCGATAGATCGATCGGGCAGGCTGCAAGGGCCACAGAAAAGGCCGGGCTCAGGAGCTGAACGGCCTGAATTTGAGTCCAGGCTCCAGCCCCTTCCAGCTGTGTGACCTGACCTTGCTGTACCTCAGTGTCCTCACCTATACAATGGGAACAACAACAGCACCCACTTCAAGGGATGGCTGTGAGGATGGCTGTGAAGATTATTGCCTGCCCTGTGCTGGATCCTCACAGGCCTGGGTGCACCTGCCACCTGCATTTCCCAGATGCAGCTGTCAGTGTTGCAGCAGAGCAGGGCATGTGGTCTACAGACCTGGGTTCAAACCTGGGCTTTGTCACATATTACAGTGACTTAATGTCTCTGCCCCAATTTCCCCAGCTGCACCTGTTAGGGTTGCTATACAGCTTAAAAGGAATTATGCATTGAAAGTTATGCCTTGTAAAGAGCAGGGCGTGCAATAAGGGCTCCGTACATGTTAGCTAGTATTATTGGTTCTCTTCCCCAGGATCCCTGCCCCCCAAAACCCTAGATCCCAAGCCCCAGAGGTCACACAGCTATTTCACAGAAAACCAGCCCTGGTTTCAAAGTCTCTTTCAATTCAAAGATCGCTAGTGGACTGTTCTTTCTGCTACTCCACCATGTGACCAGCAGGGAGAGGAGGAGCCTCATCCCTGGAGGTCACTCTGCCCCTTCCCCAGGGGGGGGGA
Organism: Galeopterus variegatus; assembly: GCF_000696425.1. Taxonomy (NCBI): domain Eukaryota; kingdom Metazoa; phylum Chordata; class Mammalia; order Dermoptera; family Cynocephalidae; genus Galeopterus; species Galeopterus variegatus. Next base: position 29,566 of record NW_007731566.1, read on the forward strand.
TCCAGACAGAAAGCACTCTCTAGCCCCTCACCCGGCACAGGCTGGTCATGCTTCTCCTTAAGCCCTGCAGCTCAGCCCTCAAGTTCGGGTGCTGGGAGGAGCTGCACTGCGGGGTGGGGCCTCTGGCACTGCCCTGGGGGAGCCAGGGGCAAGGCCTCCCTCCAAGTCTGTTCCTGGACACCCAGCCCTGGGCTGGCTGGAGACAGCGGGCTCCTCCCTTGTTCTTCTCGATTCTCTGGGCCTGGCAGCAGAAAGGAGGCCACGTAGCATTCATCTGGAAAGCCTGCAAATCCACAAACCAGGGAGGAAGGATGGATTATGGGAGAAGAGGGAAGAGAATGGGCTGAGCCCAGAAAGAAACCTTCCTGGGAGCCAGCTTCCTGCCCCCCCAGGTAGAGAGATGAGGCCTTTGCCATGGTACAAGGCCAAGTGGGAGGGTGGCTTGGTCTTAGACGCACAGTCATGCTCCCACCCGACCTCTGCGTCCTCCAGCTTCAGGCTGCACCTCGACAAGGGGCTGCTGACCCCCCACCACCAGGCCCACCGGCCTCAGCCTAGGAGAAGCCCTAGAGACCCCACCCAGGAAACGGATGGGTGCTCACACCCCCCAGGGCCCTCTCTCTCCACTGTGCACACCCTCCCCCTGCTCACCCGTCCCATCTGTCCTGCCTATGGGCCTTGAGTCTCCACCCATCCAGGCCTTGTCTGTGAAGGGCACCTCTCGGCTCCAGGGCACAGGGCTGGATGCTGAGCGTGCGGTGTGGCCCTGTGCAGTTTGCCCCCTTCCACCTGTATCCCTTGTTCAGTCCAGGTGACAACAGGCCCACATGGATCCCCAAGCAGCTTTAAAAAGGGGAGCAGAGAAATGATCATAAATAAATAAATAAAGGACACAGCAGGTGGGGGAGGTGAGTGGGGAGGGAGAAGAGGCCTCGTTGCCAGGCAATCAGGCCTGTTCCAGGACTTTCCAGGCTGTCTGCATATCAATGAGCATCCCATACTTAGCACCGGGTAGGGGCGCCCACCCACCACATTCCCTACAGGCTGCCAATCTCTGAGTGCTCAGCCTGGCTGTTCACCACCCAGCTGAGGCCCCAGGGCTGCAGAGAGAGCAGAGCGACCGCTGCCACCCTCACTGGACAACCCCATCCAGGGTGCACTCTGTCCCCAGCCGGAAGCAGCACCAGAGCAGTCAGTGTTCCGAGATGAGCTGGGCCTTACCCAGTCACTGGAGCAGGTGAGAAAGCTCCTTGAAACAGTTAGTGGAGAGAGGCCCATGGACACCCACAAACGGAAACAAGTACACACACACACACAAAACACACACATGCACACACACACAGGTGAGGGCTGGAACCCACCCTGGAGGCAGTGCCCTGGCTGGCTCATCCCTGGCACGTGATGCATGCACGCCATGCACACACCAGCTCCCCCTGGTCTGTATCTGCACACACATGGGCTGCGTCCTCATGGACCCCAAGCCACCAACACAGTCACATAGGGCAGCTTGAGCGATTTGGAGGCTGGGGTCTGACAGCACATTCGTGCCCACGAAGCTGGAGGGAGGCCTTGGAGGCCCCAGAAACTAGTGACCCACCATTAATAATCTACTTCCCTCCCAGAGCTGATTTGCATGCTAATGAAGGTTTCTGAAGCAGTGGATGGGGGCTCGGAGCCAAGTCCAGTGAAGGGAAGAGAGGGAAAGAGGGAGATGAGATTAAGCGAGGGGCACAGAGCTGGGGGAGGAGAACGGGGCTGGGACAAGAGTCAGCACATGGTAGAATGTTCCACCTGGATGGTACCTTCAGGCTGCAAAGTCCAAAGGCTTCATTTGCATATGAGAAAAGTGAACATTAGGGAAGACTTATAAAAGAAGAATGAATGGAAAGAAAAGAAAAGGAGAGATGAGAAGGTCAGGAAGGAATGAGGAAAGGAGAAAAACCGGGGTGCAGACTTGCCACCCTGGCGGCTTTCCACTGCGAGCTCGCCCCCACCACGACCCCCAGCCTCCGCAGCTCCATCCAGCCTCCCTCCCCACAATCACCCCATGACACGCCAGTGACCCAACCCTCCTCCCTGGGTAGGGGTACCCCAGCGGGGGCCAGCACGAGGGGCCGAGGGTGTCCCGTGGGAAGCGGTGCTGGGCGCTGCCCCCTCCCGGCTCTGCCCCTGTCTAATGAACACATCTCCCCTTTTCTCTAATTAGGTAGAACAAACAACTTGAACCAGAATTTTTATTTCCCAGAAAAGCACACGCCCAGACACAGTAAATATGTCATTAATCATCATTCCAAGGCAAGGCGCACGCTGGGTGCGGGGAGGAGGGAAGCAGGCAGAGCCTAATTAGGGCCCGGGCCTCCTGCTCACCCCCTCCCACCCGCACCGCACACCCACGTGGCCGCTCCCCTCCCGCGCCCCAAGCCCATCCCCTGGAGGGTTCCTGGCAGAAACGTCCCTTGTTAGCATAACGGAAAAGTGAAGAGAAAGGAGTGGGGAAGAACAGTACAGACCCCCCTCCTCCCCTCACCCTACCCTGAGGTCTTATGTTCATCCAGGAAATTTTCCTATCGTGGCCTGGCTATTCATAGCCGGCAAGGTCTGCTGCCTCAAGCCAACACCATCCTGCGGTGGGGCCGCAGCTCCCTCCCCTCTGGCTTTGGTTTGGGCAGGACTACACCCCACCCTCTTTTTGCTGGCCTCCCTGAAGCTCATCTGGAGACTCTTACCCTATTGGCTACTGGACCCCCCTTGGCCTGCTGGGACTAGCCACATCACTGTCCTCCAGCCCCTCCAGCCAAGGCCTCCACCCCTCTTCCTAGGAAAGAAATTTCTATGAGGCCTCAAGCCACTGGGGCCTGAGCTAGGCTCACCAGTTCCACTGGGTTTAGATGGGAGAAAGTCCAGGGCTACCGCCTGCTCTGTGGCTCTCTCTATAATTTCATAATCCGGCTTTGCCTAAAGCAGGATGTGCTGCTCCAAGTAGAGGCTTCAGGCCATGTTCTCCTGGTGCTGGAGCCACAACCTTTGCCCCACGTTCAGAAGGACCATGCTGAATGGAGGACCCAGACAGCAGGGTCCCAGCAGCCTACACGTTGCTGCTAACTAGTGCAGTGACCTTGGAGGCTATTAATTGCTCTAATCGTTCCCACCTGTAATGCCAAGACAATAATAACCGCCCTCCAGCATCTCTGGGAGCTGTGGCAGAGGGTCCTGGCTCAGGGGTCACCCATTCGTAAGTGCAAATCCCAGCTCTGCCCAGCAAGTTCCTGGCTCGCTTTGAATTTAGTTTTTTCTTTTGCTGTTAGAAGTAAGGCTCCCTCCCTTCCAGGGCCCTTGTGAGAATTAGAGACAATGTCATCTCTATTTTAGGGGAGGTTTTGAGGCAGTAGAGTCTGTTCATCCATTCCTTGGCTTCAATCAGAGCGAAACAAGACTGCATCCACATGCCTCCCTGGAGGGAGTTAAGTCCCTTTTCTGGATGGGATGTCTTTGAGTACTGAACAGCCTTCAGTCCAGCCTGGAAGTAGCACCCCCGCTGGCACACCCTCCCCCTCCCCCGTGTGCATCTACCTTAGTAGCCCCAAAGTGATGGGGGGAGGGAGAGGTAGCTGGAAAGGGGCACAGGGGAGGGAAGGGGGTAGCAGCAATAATGGGGGAATTAGCTTCAGAATGACATCATCATCCAGTAGAAAAAGCAATGACCTTGGAAGACAGGAGACCAGTGGCTTTAGGACTTGTGTTCATTTCTTAGGCTGCCATAACAAAGCACCACAACATGGTGCTAAAAATAACAGAAGTCCATTTTCTCACAGTTGTAGAGGCCAACGGTCTGCAGTCAAGGTACCAGCAGGGCCGTGCTCCCTCCAAAGTCTCCGTGGAAGAACCTCCCTTGTCCCATCCAGCTCCTGGAGTTCCGCAGCTTGTGGTTGTGCAGCCTCTGCCTCCATCTTCACGTGGCCGTCCCCTCTGTGTCTCTGTGTCTTCTCCTCTTCTTAAAAGGACTCTGGTCACTGGATTTAGGGTCCACTCTAAATCTAGGATGATCTCATCTTGAGATTCTTAACTAATTACTATTTAACTGATCTGCAAAGAGCCTATTTCCAAACAAGTTCATGTCCTAGGGCTCCGGGTGGATAGGAATTTGGGGGAGACTATTCAGCCTACTACAGGGCCCTCTTACTTGTCTCACCACCAATTTAAAGTGTGACTTTTGGCCTCTCTTGGTCTTAACTGTTTCCTCAACTGTCAAATGGAAGATAATGGCATCTGTTCTGCCTATGGCTTGGTTGAAGCTCTAATGAGATCAGGAAGTGAAATGATTTGCAAAGTGCAAAGGGTTTTTATAGGTAAGTAATCAAAAGCTCATTGTGCACCCCATCTGCCTGCAGCCCCACCACCCCTGCACTGACCCCCAGGCACCAACTGCACCCCCTTTTGCAGACTGTCGCTGCTCAGGGGCCACAAGCACCTGCCTGTTGCAAATGATCTGCTTGCTTCCTGCAGACCCAGAGACTCACCCAGACGCCAGAGGCAGAACAGATGTGAGTTCATTTCTACAAAGGACCTACCTGAAGCCTGGTTTCTTTTGTGCTTTTGGCTTGCAAGTCCAGGCTGATTTCACATATGATTCAAAACTTTCTAGTTCCTTTTTCCTTCCACAGCGCAACACTGAGCCAGGCCAGGAAACCAAGGGTCACCCCCCAGCTCCTCATGGAGACTGGCACTGCTGAGTCTCCCGAGCTGACCCCCTCTAGTCCAGGCTGATTTCACATATGATTCAAAACTTTCTAGTTCCTTTTTCCTTCCACAGCGCAGCACTGAGCCAGGCCAGGAAACCAAGGGTCACCCCCCAGCTCCTCATGGAGACTGGCACTGCTGAGTCTCCCGAGCTGACCCCCTCCATCCATGGTTCTCCTTTCTCCTCTCTAAGCTGGGGCCTGCCCTCCCCACACCCACCCAGGCCATGCCAGCTGAGTGAGATGGGCCTTCTATCCCTTCTCCCCACCCTCCTCCAGACCCTGCTTCGCGATGGCAAGCGCGAAAGCATCGTCAGCACACTCTTCATCTCCCCTGGAGACGTGGAGAATGGCCAGAGCATCGTGTGCCGTGCCACCAACAAAGCCATCCCTGGAGGGAAGGAGACCTCGGTCACCATCGACATCCAGCGTGAGTACTGACCAGCCCTGCCTGGCCTGGCCAGGCCCAGGATGGGAGCAACCCAGCAACCCTGCCCATAGCTCAAGCCATCTGAAAGCAGGTGAGGGGTCTGACAGCTCTGCATACGTATGGGCAGGAAGGACCTTCTTGTCTCTCTCTTATTGTCATATGAAGCAACCTCACAGATGAGGCTCTTCGGCAAAGGATGTCTTCAAGACATATTTTGCACCTGTACAAGGTGGAGCTTCTACACCAACGAATATGGCCAGCCGCTGGCCCTGCTGGCCTAGCAGTGGCCCCATGCTCTGTTGGAGAGGAATGACAACAGAGATGCTGGGAGCCGAAGGTGCTCAGGATGGGCAAGGAGCATGGTGCCCGGTGGAGGGCCTACCAGTCCCCTCTCAATGAAGGGTCAGTCAAGGGGAAGAGAGGAAGAAGAATAGATGTTCTGTCGACTCATACGCTGCAGGCATTATCTCGTTTAATCTTTACAAAAATGTTTGGAGGAGGTATGACTGTGGTCCCTATCTGGGGAAACTGAGGCACCAAATGATAGGTCAAGTTGCCCAAGGCCACAGAGATTTCAAACCCAAGCAGCCCGGCTCTCCAGAGCCCACCCAGATGCATTCCCATGTGGTCAGCCCTCAGTGGATGTCACTTGTTACCATTAGGATTAACAATAAGGATGCTTTAAAGCTCCAGCAGCATCGCATCCAAGAGCCACCTAAAGAAGACACCAAAGGTTTCCTAAAAGTCTCCCTAAAGTGGCCTGTTGGCCCCAGAGAACCAAGAAGAGCTCAATAAGGTGGTCCCTGTAGCCTAACTCTCAGGACTGGATTCATTTAGGTGTGAAGTATCAGCATTCAGAAGTGGACTTTTCTCCTCTCAGATCCCCTTCCCTGCATGGTGCCTCCACGTGCTGAAGACTGTCTGGTGGCAGGCTCTGAATTACAAGGCTGGAGCTGCAGGCTGGTGTTCATGTCCTCCTTAGCATTTTGCTCTTTTTAAAGCATATGCATTTAAAAACACTTCGTAACAGCCCAGGCTCATCTAAGGATTCTGGGCTCCACGTGGCTCTCTAGGGATCTGGAGTCCATAGACACTGTGTCTTAGGATTTCGAGAGCCCACCTTGGCTGCCAGGGAGCAGAAGTTCCCACTCGGGGTCTAGAATCCTCACAGATGCTGTTTAGATTCCAGAGGACAAAGGAAATGGTTATAAAGGAGAGATGATACCAGGGCTGCGCTCTTGAGAAACGCTTTGTCTTCACTATCTCGCCACGAGCTATTAACAAAACTCTCTGTTCCCCACCCCTCTACCCCCCACCCCACCCCCCATGACCCCAAGGATTCTTTTTCCATTCCTCAGTCAATGAGAGCAGCAGAGCTCTGGCCAAGCCTAGGACTGGGGAGATGGAGGGAGGTGCCTAGGGCACACGATTTAAGGAGGCACTCACTGTGAGCGTCCTGGAAATACAGGTGGGCCCTGAGAGGGAGGGCCTCCTTAAATCGTGCACCCTGGGCTCCTCCCTGCCCTGGTCTCAGCACCACTGCTTCTGCCCTGCCGAGCAGAGCAGCTGTGCTGCAGAGGAGGCAGCTCCACCATCAGCAGAGGGAGGGTCTAAGCTTGTCACTTCACCCCGGGGACTCTGGTTCCTTGCGTGATTTGACCAAATGATGTCCCAGGTCTCTTCTTGCTCTAGGACTGACTGTGGATCTCTCCAGACACAAACCAAATCTGGGAGGTGGGAGGGTAGGAGACACACAGCATCCAAGCCCCCTACTTTCAGGCTGCCTTTCTTGGCCACTGTGAGGCCCCTGCCCTCCATCCCTCCCCTGTCCCCAACCTAGTCAGGAGGCCTATGCCAGCTACAGAATCCTGCACAAAAGACACAACAGAGTTGGCTCCCCGCAGCCTGGGCCTGGCAGGGAGAGATGTACAGAAGCAGTGATTCTGCTCCAGGCCATCGTCCATCACCCCAGGAGAGCCTCTCCTGGCAACCAGAAAGTCATCACTGTAACAGGCCACCCGGCTATTCAGAGATGCTCCAATAAGAGGATCGATTTACTAGGACGCACAGATGACAGGACGCCAAGCCTTGCCAGGTCTCTGGGTCCCTTCTGGCTTTCTTTCCAAGGACGTCTCAGCCACGTTAGGAGGGAGGCCACAGTGACGTTTCCTAGATCGGCTCCATCCAAGGCAGTGTAGGGTAGTGGTTAAGGCCACAGCATTCTTCCTGGTTAAAATTCTGGTTCTGCCACTTACTGAGTGACACTGACCTGGTTAAGTTAACCTCCTTGTGCCTCGGTTTCCCTATCGGTACATGGAGGTAATATTGCTTACCTCCAACGGATTAAATTAAATCATTCGTGTCAAGCCCCTCACTCAGTGCCTGACATGTTGTAAGCATGCTACACCTGTCAGCTGTTGATAGGATAAATAGCCACAGGTGTGCAGTGACCCCTCCTCAGGTGTCCCCCCCAGCCCTAACAGGGGAGAAGTCTTCATCCATTTGTCCTTGCACCACGTCCCCCCAGCCTGAAAGTGTTTCCATGTGCCTGCCCAGCAAACACGTGCACTGTCTCCACCCCTCTCTTCCTCCTCCTTTCCCCTCCCCCCACCTAACAGGGGAGAAGTCTTCATCCATTTGTCCTTGCACCACGTCCCCCCAGCCTGAAAGTGGTTCCATGTGCCTGCCCAGCAAACACGTGCACTGTCTCCACCCCTCTCTTCCTCCTCCTTTCCCCTCCCCCCGTGCATTCATGTGTCCCTTCAGTAAGCGTCCAGCTGCTTACTGTGGACACCACGGGCTAGATCGGAGCTGCCTTTGCAAACCTGCTCATTTTCTCAGTCAACTGAGAAGCATCCTAACTCAGCAAAAGCACATTTGTTGTTTGTTTCTCTTGGTCTTTATATGTTACCCAACGGAAGACAAAGCCCCCAGATTGAGTAATGGGAGAGAACGCTTAACACCCGCAAAGCCTTGCCACATCTGGACAGTGTGTCCAGCTGCCAAGTTTCAAATGGATGTACTATAAAATCACCGAGTCATGAAGTTTCTCTTTTCCCACCCCGTCCTCGATGTAATACTCCCCCCGAAAACACGCACACTCACACACATGCAGGTTGCGGATGGAAACAGCAACAGACTCTCAGCTGTAACATCTGTTCGATGTGATCTCGGTTCCACCAGCTACATCAAAGCTGCCCTCCTGCAAGTTATGCAGCCGACATCACAAGTGGGATTAAAATCATGTTTAATAGTAGGATATGAACATAAACTATTTATGCCTCTGGAGCTTGGCAGACTCCTGAAAATTCTTACCTGCACATCCAGAGGAGAGGGGTGGAGACAGGGACCCGGACACATCTGGGGCGGGGGTGGAGGTGCAGATGAGTGTGGAAGCATCGTGAGGTCCTTCAGGACAGGTGGGCACCGAGGATGGTGCCCAGAGGGAGGGGAGGTGCAGTAGAGAGGCCTCCATGGGGTGAATGGATAATGCAGGTCTGTGACAGAGCACCAGGCAGCAAGGGTCCTCCAACAGGTGTGTGCCCGTCTCCCTGCTTCCCACAGTCTCATCACTTTACAAGTACACCCAGGTGAGGGATGGGCCTCCTGGAACAACCCCTGAGTTCTGTGGCAGGTCTCTAGATTCTGTGGAGCTGACACCCTCGTCTCCTCAAATGAGCATTGGATCAAGGAACTCCACCTCCTGGTAGGGGACTGCCATAGGTGAGGGCATGGGCTAGCCACATATTTGCATCCAGATGGCGATTACCAAGCTCCTATGCCCCAGGACATGCTTCTCCAGCCCACAGCGAGATGCCAGCTCCTCCATGGGTCTCCATGCTCTCCAGGAAGGGTCCCAATGATGCCCAACTTAGCCAGCCAGCCCTGAGTGGAATAAGGGCTGGACTCCTGATTCAGCCTTGCCCTGGGGGCTGGTGGGCAGCACTGGGGAGAGGCAGGAGCATCCTGGGGGTCGTGGCTCTCCTGAGAGGTGGAAGGAGAGCTCTCATGGCTGTTCTTCACCACACTCATCCTTGTGATCACTTGAATTTGCTTTACAAACCGAGACTGAGAGGTTGAAATGCCCATCACTTCTCTTGTAATTATCCACGAAAAGGCCAGCAAGAGGCTGCTCCAGTAGCAGATGCTTTCTGGATTTGTGGTCCCCTGTCTGGAACTTGGGTTATTGTGGGGAAAACAGGCTCCCCAACACAGTCGGCCGCCTGCTACTCAGAAAACAGGCCACCCCCCTCCAGTGCAGCCCATGTGCCCCAGCACTGGGCAGTGAGACCTGGCCCAGCAGGGGCACCAGCAGCAGAGGAGGGCCAAGCAGCCACATGACCCCCACTCCGGGTGGGGCAGTCTGGGTCCACAGCTGGGAGGCCATGTGTGTGACTCTGAGGGTCTCAAGAGCCCAGACCCAGCAGGATGGAGTCTCTCTCCCCTTGTGGTGTCTCTCATGGGGACCCAGAGTGATCAGCCCTTTTTCTGATGGCCTCTGGGAAACTAGATTATTTTTTTCTGAAAACAGGCTGAACCCCTAGAGAGGCCACATGACCTTCCAGCGATGTGCTCAGCTTGTTGGTGGGACTGGCCCAGAAGATGCAGCCCAGGGCCCGGGCTAGGCCTTGGGGACGAAGTTGCCCTCTTAACTCAGCCTGGAGTTAACTCCAGATCCCTAAGCCATGACAAGGAAGGAGGATGGACATATCCCCTTCCCTGGAGTGTGGACGCCTGGGGGGTACCCAGGAACAGGGGTGAGACCCAGCCTTTGGAGAAGGTCCAGAGCTGGCCACCCTGAGCTCAGCAGGGCCAAGCAGTGGGAGGCCACCCCTGGGCTGACCTCGGCGCCCTGTCTCTCTGCTGCAGACCCCGTGAGCTTTATTTCCATCCTTACATCTCTCAGTCTCTGTTCCTCCCTATCTCTCTTCTCTATTCCTCATTATTTTATTCAGTCTTCCTCCCTGACACCCTGTCATTTTCTGTCTTCATGTACTGGGTCTTACTTGGTCTTTCCTGCTTTCAGTCTGAAATCTTCAATTATGTGTGTCTGCATATATGTCAGTCTCTCTCCGTCTCTCTGCTCTCTGCTTTTCTAGGTTTCTATCTCTTTTTCTTACTCTTCCTCTGCATTTTGCAATCTGTGTGTGTGCCTTTCTGTCTCTCTGCCTCTGTCTCTCTCTGCCTTTGTCTCTCTCTCTCTGTCTCTCTGCCTCTCTCTCTGTCTCTGTCTCTGTCTCTGTCTCTGTCTCTCTCTCTCTGTCTCTCTCTCTCTCTCATCTGTCTCTGTCTTCTGTGGTCTCCATGTCTCTCCTCTGTGTACATGTCTCTACCTGCCTCCGATCCCTTCTGCACAGATCTCTCCGTGTCTCTAAGTCTCCGGCTCCTGTCCCTATCTCTCTCCCTCTCTCTGACTTTCTGTCTCCTCTACCTCCCACCATCTAGCACTTCTGAGCTTGGCTTCTTATCATGACAAATGAGAAAACGAGCCCCAGCCTGGGGAGCTGAGGCCCATGTGACACCAGTCAGGACTGAGTGGAGATGCTTAGGCTGATGAAAGGGTGTAAATGCCACTTTCAAGTTAACAGATGCCCCAGAACCTTTACACAGAGAGATAATAAACAGACATTTTGAAGACAGAAAGTCCGTGTGGAAATGGGGTTGGGTGTCCACACTCCCCCAAACCCCTGCACCCCTCCCCACCTCTCTTCTCTGCCTCAAAGCTGGAAGACACAGATGCCCCAGAACCTTTACACAGAGAGATAATAAACAGACATTTTGAAGACAGAAAGTCCATGTGGAAATGGGGTTGGGTGTCCACACTCCCCCAAACACCTGCACCCCTCCCCACCTCTCTTCTCTGCCTCAAAGCTGGAAGACGCTCCCAGGGCCCAGATGGCTGCTCCCTAGTGTTCATTTCAACAGCAGGTCTTGAATCCACAGAGGGCCCTGACCCCACCTCCAAGACTGCCTGAAGCAGGCACCTCCTGGGAGTGGAGCAGCCTCCTGCTGAGTCCCCCAAGTTTCTGGTAACCCCCAGGGTGGTGGCTGCTCTGAGGGTCCCTGGGTGGTGGAATCTCTGGCCTTTACCCTCCCTCTCACTGGGGGTCTTCCTGACCCATTCTTTCCCCGGTCTTCAAGTGAATCTCTTCTCTCTGCAGATCCCCCGCTTGTCAACCTGTCTGTGGAACCACAGCCAGTGCTGGAGGACAATGTCGTAACATTCCACTGCTCTGCAAAGGCCAACCCAGCTGTCACCCAGTACAGGTGGGAGTCACCACTGCAGAGGCGTGGCCTGGCCACCAACCCCTCCACCCCATGCCTATCCACAGGATGTCCCTTGTGCTCCTGGTCCTCGGCACAGCCACGTGCGAGTTTCACAAAGGGTGTCTGATAGCCTGTTCCCTTCCCACCACACCCACCCTCCCGCCGGCCAGGTAGACTCTTTCTTCCCTTTCCACACATGTACCACACTCCTCCATAGGAGACAGCACCAGCCCCCGCTTCTGTTTGAACAGCTTGTTTATCCCATATTTCTGAAAAGAGGGAGGGAGACTCAGAAACAGTTAAAACATCCAGGAGAATCAGGAAGATCAGAACCTGGATTCTGGTCCTGTGCTGGTCCAACTATTCAGCCGGGTAGGGAAGGATTTCTGGGACAGCTGGTCCTGTCCAGTGGGCTCCTGGGATCGGACACACCGGGCCCCTGTGTGTCGCTGGCTCACACACTGATCAAAGCATCACCGCTTTTCACATGCTTGTCTCTGCCTTTTGACGGAGCTTCTCGAAGGCGATGACCGCAGTTCAGTCACTAGAGCTTGCAGCATGTAGCACAGCGTGCAGCACACGAGGCCCTCCTCCAATGTGCCTGGCTGATGGGACAAACGCACGCCGCGCTTCTCTGGGCGCCTTCCTGACTGCGCTCGTCTTGCTCGAGATTCCGAGAGCCTGAGTGACCTTGGAGGTGCACAAGGGCACTCATTCATGCGCCTCCTTTTAGATGCTGTGTGGACCCCGCCCTGGCTCTCACTCTGCCCCGCCCCTTCCCACCAGCCAGACCCAACGGTGGAGCCAGGCGTCACCACCGCCATCGATCCGGGTTATTAAGCTGCAGCACCTGCAAGGGCTGAGGATGCTAATGGTCCCAGACTAGGAAATAAGCCAGGGGGAGTGGAGAACAGGGAAGACGAGACACAGCCCCAGCAGCTCAGCCCCAGCCGGCAGGAAAAAAGGAAATGGGCCAAAGAGACAGCCGTAGGTTCAAGCTGGATGCGAGGAGGTGCCCCCTGCCGTGTGGATAATTAAGCAGCGCTGGAGCCAGAAACCCAGAACGGGGGTAGAGTCTATCCCTAAGGATATTTTAAAATAGGATAAAAACCCATCTGTCCTGTCCGATTTAACTGTTCTCCAGACTAGAGGCAGAGGAAAGATCAGATGACCTCCAGGGTCCCACCTGAGCCAAGAACTTCAGGCTCTCTGGGATCATGTGGCTTAGTCAGGTCCAGGGGGCAAGTCTGCTTTGGCAGGGGTCTGGCATCTGTCCAGAAGTGACTAAAGACACAAAAGAAAAACCCGACAAGAGTCCCTTGCTCTGGGCTTCCACTTGCCCTCCCTACCAGGCTTCTCTGTACAAGTTGGGCTTCTTTCTGTCTGCTCCTGGCTCTCTGCTCCTGGTCCCTAAACACGAGGTACAACGTGCCCAGAAAACACTCATGCCAATTTCCCAGGACAGCCCTACACACCCATGGACCACCTGGGGAAACACCCCCAGAGCTACCAACCTCCGCCCACAGGCCTGACTCCCCCACCTACACCTGCCTTCTAAGCAGGACAGTTTGAGCAAACACCCAGGAGACCAGGCTTCTGGGCCTGATGCCCAGGGTCGCTGACCTCAAAGAGAGCAGTGTGACAAGAAAAAGAAGATGTCAATCTGCACAGAGAGAGGTCGTCCTAGAGCACATGTGGCAAAATGCTAATAACTGGTGAATCTAGGTGAGGGGGAGTCGGCAGGTGATGGGACTGTTCTTGCAACTTTTCTATTATTTTAAAGTTTGAGGGTTTTTATCAAACTAAAAGGTTAATAAGTAAACAAGCAGGGAGCATGCAGGTTTCCCTAGGCTACAGGCATCCTGTGGCTTTCCCTCCCTCTTCATCCTACCCTGGAGCCCCTCATGTTCAGAGAAGGAGCCGTGAGGGCCAGAAGGGCAGGGCTCCCTGCAGACACTCACTGTTCTTACCCACCACCTTCACTGGTGGCCTTCTGATGAGCCGAAGGCCCTGAAAATGCTGCAGTGCATGATTGGCCTCCCTCCAGAGGCTTTCAGGGAGCCCTTCTGGCCCCAGTTGAGTGCGGGAGAGCCTGGGTGGCCTGGGAAGGAAGGCGCTGGAGGGGCCATGGAGAGAGGAGGTGGTGACACCTGGGCCCACCTACACCCGCTCAGCTCCTTCTTGCCTGTGAGGTCTCACCAAGCAGCCAGATGCCCATTCTATAGTGTTGGGATCCAAGAGGAAACACCGTAAGCAAATTTCATCACATAAGCACGTGCATTTTTCCCAACTGACTGCAAGATTATAGGGATCTTCATTTTTTACTTCCATTTGTCTTGATTCCTTCCTCTCTATTCCACCCAAGAGGCTTGTTTTAGTCCATTTTCTGCTGCTATAACAGGATACCACAGACTGGGTAATTTATAAAGAAAAAAGATTTATTTGGCTCATGGTTCTGGAGGCTGGGATGTCCAAGAGCGTGGCGCTGGCATCTGGTGTGGGTCAGCTCATGGCAGAAGGCAGAAGCAAGCCCATGAGACAGAGAACTTATCCTTTTATCAGGAGCCCACTCCCACGATAACTGACCCACTCCCAAAATAACAGCACTGATTGCTAATGAGGGGGGAGCCCTCTGACCTCACCACCTCTCAACCTCTTCATATTATAACAATGGCAATTAAGTTTCCAACATATGAGCTTTTGGGGGACATATTCCAACCATAGCAGGTGTACTCTCTGAAATTAGAGATGTGCCCTTCTCCACCCCAGCATGCAAAAAGGGGGCACAGGTGGGCACTGGAGCTGTCACCTCAGCTGCCCCCAGGGATGGGGAGCCCGGGGCCAGCACGACAGGCCTGAGCACAGCATGAAGTGCTCTGGGATCTTTCTTCTGAGGGTCTCGCCACACCCCCCAGCAGACAACAGAATGGGGGCCACTGCCCCAGATGAAACGCGGGGCTATTTGAGGACAACCTGCCGGCTGTGGCAGGCCAGGCCTCCTGATTCTGTGATAGAAATAATTAATCCTCTTACATTTGTTCAGACCAAATTAGACATTGATTGGGAAAGGCTTAAGCTGACTCCATTTTCAGAGGGGCTGGGAGAGACAGCCAACGCAATAGTGAAGCAGGGGTGGCTGGGGAGTGGGAGTGTAGGGGGTGAAGAGGAGAAACAGGAGGTAAAGCAAAGCCAAAACTTGGGAGGAGAAGAGGAAAGGGAAGAGAGAGGGGCAGGAGCTTCTCTTTGGTTCTGGCCTCCCTCCTGTGGCCAGCTGCTTGCATAATGCGGTGGTTTGGGCCTCTGCACTTCTGGAAGGGACCCATCAAAGGGTTATGGGTGTGGGAAGGGAACAAAGGAGGGGGACACAAAGACTGGCTGAGTGAGATGCAAGCAGGGGACTCTCAGGGGGCCCAAAGGCACCTCCCCAAAAGGCCCTGGCCTTGGGCACTTAAGGACCCAGCCCCATAGCCGGATCCTGCCCGTGACCCTGGGAGGGGATAATCTGAGAATCCCTCCTCTGGGGCTGGCTGCGCAGAGGGCCTGTTCACATGGCGCAGCTCTGCTGGGCAAGAAAACATCCTCTCTCACAGCCGGCCACGTCCTCTTGTCTCTTCCTTCCAGCTCCCTCAGGGTGAGAGGAGACGCCAGCCTGGTCTGGGACAAGGAGACCCCTGGTTCCTCTAGGGTTGTTCCAGGACCACAGGAGCCCCAGTGGTTCTCTTGAAAACTCAGGGCCAGGCAGGCAGGGCTTCTGCCCTCCTTGGCTTTCATGGTGAGGAGCCCTGGACAGAGAGGGGAAGAGCCCTAACTTCTCCAGAAATCCCTGGGAAAAAAACACACTGTGCCTGCCCATCAGAGCCAGCTCCCCTGGGCCCAGCCCACCCCTGACCCCTGCCCTCCTCCCAGCCCAGCAGCCCCCCAGGCCTCCCCCTGTGTCCAATCGCTTGACCCCCTCACTTCAGCAGGGTGGAAGGAATCAGGGCAGGACACAGCGCTCCAGTTGTGTGCCTGGAACTGAATTCATCCGCCTCAGGCAGGGGCTGTGCTTGACTATTAAGTCTGGTCATTGAATTAAAGTTAGAAATTGAAATGACTCATGAATAACTCATAATGCTTTGTTGAAAAGCTCCTTAAGCTCTCAGGGAACTATGGTTTGCTCTGTTGGTAACTGTAATTGTTATTATTAATCGTACTCTTAATAATCACCCGATATTAATTCGTGATAACAACAGCATGGTGCCAGCCTACATGTTACATGTGAAATGAAGAAGTGGACGGGCCAGCCCAAGCCAGGCAGGCAGAGGGAAGGGCGGAGACCAGGGCCAAGAGGAAGGGAAGTGACAGGGCAGCAGAGAGGCTGAGCTCGCAGGGAGCGGGGATGCAGGTGGCACCACTACAGGCAAGGCCCCCTCCAGCTCTGGAAATAGGTTTGAACTTCTAGCCTGGCTAGAAGTTTCCCGATTTCAAAAAGTCAGTGCTGTCCCCATTGGATTAAACCAGGGGAAGCTGAGAACTGTCTCCTTGGGGATCTGTAAGGAAAGCCCCCACCTTCACATGCACATGCATGCACACGCTCACAGCTGTGCACACACACACACACACACACACACACACACCCCTGTGGGGCTCCAGTGCTGCCCGCACACAGCAGGCTGCCCGGTTACTCGCCCAATGCAGTGATCACCGCCCCAGGGCCAGGACCAAGGCCAAGGCCGAGGCTGTTCAGCCTCCCCTTTGATATGGTACTGATCGGCCAATGAAAGAACCTTCCTACCCGCCTCCCCCCACCAAACCAGAGCTGCTGGAGGAGCAAACCAAGGAGTGGGGGAGGAGGAGGGGGGCGGGCCGAGGCTGGGCAGGAATGAGAGAAAGTGCCCTCCCCAAGAGGGAGGCTGCAAGCACTTTCAGGGAGAGAACAGGCACCCCGTGAGACCCACCCTGGGGGCAGGAGTCAGGACAGAGCTGAGAGCCCTGAGAGCACTGAGAGCTGGCTGAGGAAGAGGGGAGGGCAGTCAGTCAGTCATCAGTCGCTTGCTAACACCTCTCCTACAGGTTCTCACCTTGTCTGGAAACCCAGCTTCTTGGAGCCTCATTTCTCTGTGTGTATGTGTGTGTGCACACACACGTCTGTGTACGTATGCACATGTGCGTATGCACAGGTGCCATTAGGCCTTGGTCTCTGATGTCATGGGTTCGACCTCCTTTTCCAACATGGTCCAGAACAGGGCCTACAATAGAGCTCAGACCAGGATGGTGACCTACAGTTGGGTTATCCCGTGTCTAGCCAGCCAAATGGGCTGACCAACTGAATAATCAACTCACCTTTCTCTAGAATAACCCACTTGTCAAGTGCCGCTGACTGCCTGGTGACCACACACCAAAGCCCATCACCTCCATGACTGCCTGGGTGGGAGCAATTCCAACCCCTCCTCAAGTCCTTGAAATAACACCTCCATGGACATTCCCCAAGACCTGAAAGACGACATGACCCTGCCTCCCCACACAGGCCTTGTTTTCCTGTGGGATGGATGGGTTCAGTTCCCAAAGGGACAGCCTTGCCATCTGAGGTCCATACCAGCCCTCTGGGCCTCTGTTGCAGGTGGGCCAAGCGGGGCCAGATCATCAAGGAGGCATCGGGAGAAGTGTATAGGACCACTGTGGACTACACGTATTTCTCAGAGCCTGTCTCCTGCGAGGTGACCAATGCTTTGGGCAGCACCAACCTCAGCCGAACAGTCGATGTCTATTGTAAGTGCAATGATTTGGGAGCTTCCCGATGGGAGCAAGCACTGGGTGGTCTCTGCTTAGGGCTGGAGAAACTGTGGCTGGATTCATTGCACACAACATAACCTTCATGCTAAACAAGGATATAATGCTTTGCACTTTACATAAAGCTTCCTCGTGGATATTTCACGTTATTTTGATCCTCATCATGAGCCAGTGAGGCAGTGTTGTAGTTCAGACTGCTGTAACAAATTGCCGTAGATGAAGTGGCTTGAACAACAGAAGTCAGAATGTCAGCATAGTTGGTAATGGTGAGGGCTCTCCTTCCGGCTTGCGAACAGCCACCTTCTTGCTTATCCTTATGTGGCAGAGAGAGAAAGGAAGCAAGATCTCTCCTGTCTCTTTATAAGGGCACTAATCCCATCATGAGGGCTCCACCCTTATGACCTAGTCACCTCCCAAAGGCTCCACCTCCTAATACCATCCCGTTGAGGGTAGGATTTCAACATATGAAGTGAGGGTGGAGGGGAGGCACAAACACTCAATCCATACTAGGTAGGTATGATTATTCCCATTATCTGGATGGGGAGATGGAAGCCCAAAGACACGCAGTGAATAAGTGGCAGAATGAGAACTGAGACCAGGCAACGATCCAGCTCACAGCCCACACACACACTCCACTGCCTCCCACTGAGGGGACTCACAGACGGGACCCCTTCCTCACTGGTGGCCTGGCAGGGACCCACAGTGAGGCAACCCATTGCTATGGACTAGCTAGCTAGACTTGTTCAAAATAATAATCATTAGCTCATGTACCGCCCTTTACAGTCTTAAAAGAGTTTTTATAAACTTTTTTATCATTTGACCCTCCCCCTCACCCCCAACAGCCTCAACAGGAGGTGCTGTTACTGTTTTTACATCAAGGGACTAATCCCAGTCTGCTGACCCGAGATTTCAGGCTCTGTCTGCTCCCCGAAAGGAGCACTGCCAGGCCTACCTGGCCACAGCCCTCTGCATGCCCACAGGCCACTCTGTGGACCAGGACCTGGTCCATGGGCCAATGTTGGGCCAATGTGTTGGGGGAAGGTGGAGATGAGCCTCCATTAATGCCTGTAGCAGAGGTATGGGAAATGGATGAGGCCGGTCTACTTCCGTGGGGTCAGGAAGGAGGCTGAGGGCTGCTGGACTAAGAGGCCGACCTGAGAGAACCAGGTTGAAAACACTGAGAGAAGAGGCCTAGGTAGCAATGGCCCCACCTCCTTCACTCTTCATCTCAGATCCCCCTGGAGAGGGCTCCTGGGAGGGCTCAGGGGTTAAGGTGGCAGATGTACCCCACTGCCTCTTCCTCCTGTCGGGGTGGGTTCCCAGAGCTCCACACTCACCTGAACCCTGTCTCCCCCTTCCTTCCCATCACAGTTGGGCCCCGGATGACCACGGAGCCCCAGTCTCTGCTCGTGGATCTGGGCTCTGACGCTGTCTTCAGCTGCTCCTGGACCGGCAACCCATCCCTGACCATCGTCTGGATGAAGCGGGGCTCCGGTGTGGTGAGTCTGCAGCTCTGACCCTGGGGTCCTCCGACTGGGCGTGGGGGGCAGCAGAGCAAGACGGAACCACCTTCTAGGGCCCCTCTCCCTGTTAGATTGGGGGAGTCAGCCTCCAGGGTGAGCCAAAGGGAAAAGAATCCAGAAAGGAGAGGAACCCTGGTTCCCACATTGACCATCTCACCCTGGACACATTCAGTCCTTGCAGTTTCATGAACCTGACTAGAAGAGCAGGTGTCACCAGTGCACTGGGAGTGAAAGTCACCAGAAAGGTGTGGGGGTACCCTTTAGCCTTGGAGTTATGCACTTTTTGTAAAATGTATGTATCCTGTAGTGCACATGAGAGTTTGTCAGCTGTCCTTCCCGTGAGGAGGAACAGTGAGGGCCATGGGTAAGGAAGTGGGGGAGACGGAAGGACGCTGACCTCTGTGAGGCCTGTTATGTGGCAGACACTGCACTGTGCTATGGGATGCCGTCACCCCCACTATATGGATAAGGGAGCTGAGAGGATAAGGCACTGACCGAAGCCAGCAGGCATTCTCTGCGGGAGCCAGGATTCAGACTCACATCTAACTACTGCCAGAGTCTGTTTTCTTTTCATCACCCCAAGATGTCTCCCAAAGGGACACTGAAAATTACTCAGAAAACACAGGTCCAGGGGCCCTCAAAGAAGTTCAGCTGTAGGATAATTTCGCCCAGGGCCAGCCTGGGAGAGGAGAAGCCACCACAGGTACAGTGAGGTCAGCATCCCCTCCCCGTAGGAGGAAGCCTGGGGGTCCCCAGCCAGGGGGTCTCTCTCCTCCTGACACACACACCCCTCCCCATGCATCCACCCATGGGCTACACCTGGGATGGGCATCTTTGGCTTCCCAGGGTGTCCTTTGTGCTAGTGGAGTCTCCTCCACCCACGCACAGGGCACTGCTTGTGTCGTGAAACTCTGCCTCTTACCACCTGCCTTGGTTTTTACTGGGGTGCTGGACGCTGTGTTAGTTACCACCAGGCTCAAGTGGAGTCTCCTCCACCCACGCACAGGGCACTGCTTGTGTCGTGAAACTCTGCCTCTTACCGCCTGCCTTGGTTTTTACTGGGGTGCTGGACGCTGTGTTAGTTACCACCAGGCTCGCCTCTTAGCCATCTGGTTCCGAGAGACAGAAAGAGCCCTCCCCTACTCTTTGTGTCTGACCCTCCCCAATTCTCCCAGGTTCTGAGCAATGAAAAGACCCTCACCCTCAAATCCGTCCGCCAGGAGGATGCTGGAAAGTACGTGTGCAGGGCTGTGGTGCCTCGGGTAGGAGCCGGAGAGCGAGAGGTGACCCTGACTGTCAACGGTAAGACCCCCACTGCAGCAGACAGGAGAAGGATCCAAGGTATCATGGTACCAGGCACTGCCCCAAAGGTCACTGGTTCTGGCCTTGTTACCACCTCCAGCTGTGGGTGAATTATGTCCACCTCTTGTAGTTCCTGTCTGGAGGTGGAGAAGGGCCTGGGTAGTTTTCTGGTCACTCCTTCTTTGCTACCTTTTAGGGGGTCTCATCCCTAAAAGTGAGAGCTGGTGAATTTTATCCTAGCCAGGAAAAACATGTCAGAAGGCACCAGTGGCCACCATAGATCCCATATGTACCCTTTGATACGCCCACCATGACCTTGGTCCATGAGGAATTAAGGGGGCATCTCTGCAGCTCCTGGTCAGCCTCTTCCCATTGCATTAGAGCTGCTCAACCAGGGACGCCTGTGACCACTTCCATGAAACCAAGCATGCAGGTGTCCCCTTGAGGGGAGGGAACATGTCTTATAATTATATAATAAAAATCATCACAGGGCCGGCCCGGTGGCGCACTGCTACAGTGCGCCGCTTGGGAAGTGCGGCGGCGCTCCCGCCAAGGGTTCGGATCCCACATACAGACTGGTTCCCGCTCACTGGCTGAGCGAGGTGCGGGAGCAACACCAAGGGTTGCGATCCCGTTGCCGGTCCCAGTCCGGTACGGGCGCGACACTGAGGGTTGCGATCCGTTGCCAGTCACGAAAAAAGACAAAAAGACAAAAAAAAAAGGAAAAATCATCACAGCAGGAGGCTGTTTTCCTAGTGGGAGTTCATAGATGGCTGTAAGGTGAAACATTTAGAGGCAGGAACACCAGGCTAGGCCTGGATGGTGCGATGTAGATGGTCATGGAGAAGCTGAAACACAGCTCAGGCCAGACCCAAGAAGGCTATGATACCAGGATGGAAATTCTGATGTCCTTGCTGTCATATGAGCTTGAGCCATGATTGGAAACCAAAGCTGCAGATTTGAGAGAGTAAGAGATGCTAATGCCACATGCCTCTGCCAATTCCAGAGGTTTTACCCCCCACCTATGTCATGCCCATGGCCCTTTGGGAGCCCCTTGCTCCCACCATAGTCTGCCCCGAGGCTTTGAGCCCCTGAAGAAACCAAGCAACAAACCCACATTTTTTTTTTTTTTTTTTTTAAAAGATGACCGGTAAGGGGATCTTAACCCTTGACTTGGTGTTGTCAGCACCACGCCCAGCCAGTGAGCGAACCGGCCATCCCTATATGGGATCTGAACCCGGGGCCTTGGTGTTATCAGAACCGCACTCTCCCGAGAGAGCCACCGGGCCGGCCCAACAAACCCACATTTGTAGGGCCTCTGGGTCCTGGCCCCAGAGCAGGGCCCTAGGGAGGGGCTGGCCCAGTTCTCAAAATTAGCCCGGTTGGCTTCATCTTTACCCAGGAAGCCACCCATTGACAGCCTCATCTGTTCTCCCCTTGCTAGAAACCTAAAACCAGCTTGGTGCCTCCTCAGCTATCCCCCCTGCTGTCCCCATTAGCCAGCTCCTCCCCCCCCACCTACCACCATTCCTCTCCCCCTCCCCCAGAGTTGTGGCAGCCCCAGAGGGAGGGCGAATCTACCCAGACCCCAGAGCATTCACAGGCCACCTGTCCTGGGCAGAACCCTGAAGCAGGAGCCCTCCTGCCTTTCCTGTGTGTCCCCAGGATGCCACCAATAAATTGGCACTGCAGGGCTAAAAATAACAGCATCTGATCGCGCCTCCGTATATCCATGGCAACATGGGCTGCAGCCTTTCCCTTTCCACGCTGGGGTCTGACACTCGGCTCAGTGCACCAGTCCCAGTGAAATCAACGGCTCTCCCGCTGCCCACTCTGGGGAGGGCACTGGGGAGTTGGGCTGCTCGTGCCTGAGGCCAGCTCCCGTCTGCTGGCCCCATGACCACATGTGCCCTCCAGGGTCCCCAAGCCTGAAGCAATCAAACGAGTATCTTTGTCGCTTGGGAAAAGGGGGTGGATGAATACAGGAAGCACTGAGATTCTGCTGTCACTTCACACATTTGGGTATCTCCCAACAAAGATTTGAAGAGGTTTCTCAGGAGAGAACTCCCACCCATCCCCTGGGGACCACATGCCTTGGCAGGACATTTCTCTTGGACTTGAGCCCTGAGCCTGAGCCTGAGCCCTGGCATCCCCCCTAGGTTTGGTCTGTGCTCTCCAGGATCCGGCTTTCCACCCCTTCCCCTGCCTCCACCCCTTCCGGCACAAGCTCCCCTAGGTGTTGGCCTGAGAAAAGCTGGAGGGGCTGGACGGAAACGGAAGCTGCTGTTTACTTCTGCTGGCCAGGCTCGCCTCGCCCTGAGGCAGGGCATGCATTAAAAGACCCAGGGGGAGAAGCCTGCCAGACCCAGCCGGGGCGAGTAAAGCCCCAAGGACAGGGGCCTGGGCTGAAGGGATCTGACCTTATGAAAGCTCCAGAATAAGACCAGGTCCCCATCACAGCACACCCCAGACAACTACTGGCCAGTGCCCTTGGAGGAATAAACTGGCACACATCTCAACCGATTTGGCTCAAACGAGGTATCTGCAGGAAGGGGGAGATAAATCAGACTCCCAATGATTGACTCCCCAGACCTATTTTCCTTCATCCTGGTTTTTGTTTTCTTTTCAGAAGCCCATAAAGGCATATGCATTTTGCTGATGGCTATTAGAATCCTGAGAACCCCTCAGGGAGTTCCTAGTTCCTGAGGAAGAAGGGAAAGGTTTTATGGTATCATCACTCTTTAGTCTAGCCGCAAAACAAAGCACCATCCAGGTTCCTAAAACATCAAGCCCTCATCTCTTTTGCTCAAAAGCTTCTTGGACCTCAGGGATTTAATGGAGGAAGATGGGGCTTAGCCCACTCTTAAGCCATTGGAGGGTGGAAGCCCTTACCTGGAGGGTCCCCCATGTCTACCTCACCCAGCCCCAAGCCATCTGCCTTCCTAAACTCAATAGGAGTCATCCGAGTCTCCCAGTATCTTTTTTCCCCTTGGCTTAGAGCTACTCATAGAAATGCAAATCTGTTTTAATTAAGGTGGCTAATAAACAGCAATTATGTTTGCAGCAATTTTTGTTTTGTTCCTGGCATAATTTTGCCTGTTCTCCAGGTTTGCTGCTCTTAGCTCTCTTCCCTCTGTTTTCTGCCATCTAAGTCCCAACCATCACCCCAGGGATTGCAAAGTGGGCGGAGGTTTCCCACCCCTGCACGCGTGGCTTCACTGCGCAGCGCAGCCAGGAGGGGAGCTGGGCAAACGGCTCAACCAGCGGCTCCTCCTCTCCTCTTCCACTGCCAGGTGGCATCAACAGGAAAGACTTAGGTTAGACGACAGGCAGAACCAGATGGGAAGCACTTTGGAATAGGCTCTGCTGTAGATGGACTCCCTTGGATGTCCAATGTGGTAAATGAGACAGGCGCGTTCGGAACCTGACATCCATAGAGGTGTCACACGCGCACGCATTTGCGCACACGATGGGCTAATTCTGGGGTCGGTCGAGAGCCATGGTCTCACCTGGGCTGAGATCCTGAGACATAGTGAGATTAAAGTAATGCATGTGGCCAGCGCATTCCCCCGTCCAGGAGATCTCTGCCCTTGGAGAGGGACATCTTTCTCTTCCTCCCCCGTTAACCTCGCTGAGGACACCCAGTTTGTTGGGCAAGAGCGCCGTCTGCTGGATATTTGAGAAATGGTTTGAAATGGGACAGCCGGCTAAGGTGGCGGTGACATTCCTTAGCATAGCCTTCATCCCCACACCGCCCCCTACTCCCTTCCCAGGCTCACCACCTTCTTCCTAAAGCTTTCCCCATCCACCAGATAGAATTATTCTCTCTCCTCCAAAGTCGCTTAGCACTTTATCTGCACCGCCCCTATGCTACTAACACCACCTTTTATTACAGTTATATGTGTCTTCTGGGGATTCTGACTTCGAAGCATTCCCTCCTGGTTCCTGGACAGGTTTATGACTGAAAGCCTAATTTATCTCTGAGTGCCCTACCTTGCGCTCCACCTTGCACATGCAGGCCTCCACTGAATGTTTGCTGAATGCTTGGATTAATGAATAAAGTTCTGAACCCTCCAAAGAGAGCACCAACCAGGCATGTGCCCTTCCTGGAGCCCTAATGTGACACTGTCTCCCCAACAGGACCTCCCATCATCTCCAGCACCCAGACACAGCATGCCCTCCACGGGGAGAAAGGCCAGATCAAGTGCTTCATCCGGAGCACGCCGCCGCCGGACCGCATCGTGAGTGCTCCAGGGAGGGGGGCCAGGGTCTGGGCCAGTCGGGGTGCACCTGCCAGCCTCCTCTTCCCAATGGAGAGAATTATACCTGCCTTATCTCTTTTGGAAAAGCATCGTGAAGACAAAGTTACAGGCAGTCTCCTTTCTCAGCATAGGCTGTGCTCCCAGGGTCTGTCTGCCATTCAGCTCAGTGCCAACATTAATTGTTCTAACCCAGTTCTACATCCTAGAGGCAGGCAGAGGGACAAGTGAGGGTAGCAGAGGGAAGAGACAAATGATTTCTTCCCTTTCCTGGGTTCAAGGCCAGTCTTTGGCGATATCTTGAACGGAGTGCAGTTTATAGTTTGCTACCCCCTTCTGCACCTCTGAGAGTCCTCCTCTATAAGTCTTCGCTGCCCTTCACGTCCATGCGGAACCCTGCCCGTTTATCAAGCATTGTTCCTGCTGAAATAGTCATTCCGTTCTCCCTCCCTTCCTCAAAACCCTCACCCCTGCAGCCTGCCACTCAGGCAACCTAAAGAGCTTACCCGTAGCTCCCCACCCCGAGGTATTTTGCATTTCTAAGAGTGAGTGTCTTGCACCCAAACTTATCTGAAATTGGTGGAAGCTCAGGCATGAAAACAAAGAAAAGTTAGCATTTTGTAGCACTCTTGGGAGAAAGATTATTTTTGGTAATCCCCAATGTCTAGGACAGTCCTGCTAGAGGATTACAGAGGGGTCAGCCCCCAGGACAGTTGTACCTTTTCACAGGACAGCAGTGCCAGGGAGGGTGGGGCTGGGCCAGGTAGTGAGTCACTGAGAGCCCCTGTGTGCCAGGGGCTGAGACACCAGGCTGTGCAAACCAACTGCCGTCCTCGTGCGCTAAGATGTTACTGGAGTGTTACTGCTGCTACACACTTTCTCAGGCATTTGGTTCATTCACTCTGAAAGGTCCACACAAAAATCGCAAGAACTCACAAAGAGAATAAATACCTATGCCTCTCTGTTCACTTTACTCTTTAATTTTAAATGTAACACATGCCCATTGTAAAATATTCCGTTCTCTCTCAAGCGTTTTCACACCATCTTTCTCTTCATAGACATCTAACTCTAGACAAGTGGTTCTTACTGACCCCAGGGAATATTTGGCAAGGTCTGGAGACATTCAAGGTTGTCACAGTATGGGGCAGGGGGTACTGGCACCTAATGGGTGGCAGCCAGGGATGCTGCTAACACCCTGCAATACATAGGATAGCCCCAACACAGAGAGTGATCTGGTCCAGAATGTCAGGAACAGACATACAAAGTAACAAAACTAGCCACAGTCATAGCCACAGTCACGTGGGGCCACTCTTCTACCTCAGACCTGCCAAGCAGGGAGCATCTGTGAGGACACAGGGTGGGTGTGCACCAGTGCTGCCTAAGAGCCCGCTCCACCTGGACAGTGCTCCCAGTGCAGACCCACAGAACTTCCCCTTCTTGGATGGAAATACCCTCTGAGGTGGCCCCAACCTCTGTGTGTACCTGAGTTTGTGGATTATGTGTACATGTGATGTGTTATGGTGTGGTGTGTGTGTGTGTGTGCACATGTGTGGTGTATGTGTGCACATTATGGTGTATGTATGTGTCATGTTGTGTGTACTCGTGCTTGTGGAGTGTACATAACTGTGTGTACCTGTGTTGGTGGTATGTGTGAAATGAATTAGTGTATTTGATATGTCGGGGTGTGTGTTTATGTGTGTTGTGGTGTGTATATATGTCTATATGCATGCTTGTGATTTGTGGTATGTGTCGTGTTCTCTGGTGTGTGTGTCATGGTGTGTGTGCATGTATACATGTGTCTGTGGTATATGTATATGTGTTGCGGGGGTTATGTATGTTGTGCTATGTGTTGTGTGGTGTATGTACTCATCTCTTTATGAATGTTTGCAGTGTGTGGTGTAGTGTGATGTGCATGTGTTGAGACATATATTCATGTGTGTTATGGTATGTACACGTGTATGCATCTATGTGGTGTTGTATGGTATGGGGGGCGGTGTGTGATGCACATTTATGTGTGTTAGGATGCATGTACATGGGTGTCTGCTTGTTTTTGGTGTGGTCCGTGTGCACATGTCTGTGTATGCACGCTGGTGGTGTGTGTGTTGGGGGGCGGGGTGTGATGCACATTTATGTGTGTTAGGATGCATGTACATGGGTGTCTGCTTGTTTTTGGTGTGGTCCGTGTGCACATGTCTGTGTATGCACGCTGGTGGTGTGTGTGTTGGGGGGCGGGGTGTGATGCACATTTATGTGTGTTAGGATGCATGTACATGGGTGTCTGCTTGTTTTTGGTGTGGTCCGTGTGCACATGTCTGTGTATGCACGCTGGTGGTGTGTGTGTTGGGGGGCGGGGTGTGATGCACATTTATGTGTGTTAGGATGCATGTACATGGGTGTCTGCTTGTTTTTGGTGTGGTCCGTGTGCACATGTCTGTGTATGCACGCTGGTGGTGTGTGTGTTGGGGGGCGGGGTGTGATGCACATTTATGTGTGTTAGGATGCATGTACATGGGTGTCTGCTTGTTTTTGGTGTGGTCCGTGTGCACATGTCTGTGTATGCACGCTGGTGGTGTGTGTGTTGTGATGAGTGTTTGTATATGTTGTGTTGTGTATACATGCATGTTTGTGGTGTGTGAATACACACCTGTGTGGACATGTGCTGGTGGTGTGTGTGTTGTGATGTGTGTGTGTGCATGTTTGTGTTGTGTGTGCACATACCTGTGTGGACACGTGCTGATGATATATCAGTGAGCATGAACCTGAGCCTGGCCGTGTCAGCACCTGGAGCAGCGAGGTGGCATGGGGGTCCTGGTGTGGGCATCTCTGGTGGGGTCTCCTCCTAATTCTGTGCACCTGGGCAGGCCTGGTCCTGGAAGGAAAATGTGCTAGAGTCGGGGACATCGGGGCGCTACACCGTGGAGACCATCAGCACCGAGGAGGGGGTCATCTCTACCCTGACCATCAGCAACATCGTGCGGGCTGACTTCCAGACCATCTACAACTGCACTGCCTGGAACAGCTTCGGCTCTGACACAGAGATCATCCGGCTCAAGGAGCAAGGTGAGGGCTGCCAGGGCCGCAGATGAACGCCATGACTCAGGGCCCCCTCCCGGCCTAGGGCAGGGCCCCAGGCAGTCTTCCCAGGTCTGCTGGACAGAACACCTGTCAAGGCTACCAGGTGAATAGAAGCCCAGGAACAAGTCGCGGGTTTCTGCCTTACTGGCCATGAAGCCTTGGGCCGGCCTGCAGCCCTCCTTGGCCCAGCTCCCCTCCTGAAGCTGGGGACACCAGGCTTCACCAGGAAGGGGGAAAGGGAAGGGAACTTCCAGCAGCCCCTGAGGGAAAAGCTTCAGGTAAAGATGACCTGAGAGCAGCCAGGCCGGCCACCATGACGAGCTGTCCACAGCCTCCAAAGGCCCAGCTTCCGTGCACTCTGCCCTCACTGTGGGCCCAGACTGATGCCGAAGTGCCTTTGGCGGGCATTTTGCCTGAGGGAGCATGGGGACACACTGGTGGGGACATGTGGGGGAGCCCAGCCCCAGTTGAAACAACAAGCCAGCCCGGTTACCCAGAAGTTGCACGGAGGGCACCCAAGCTGAAGCTAAGCACCTGGTGTCCCGACCCTGTGTCGGGTGCTGGGCTCAGACCCTCTGAGTCCCTGGGAGGGACCACTGTGTGGTACAGGAGACGCCAGCAGGAGGGTGGCACTGGTCAGGAGGGCACAGAGCAGCCGGTGGGTGAGAGGGAGGAGGAGGGAGGAAGAAACCTCACCCCATGGTGCCCCGCGTGCAACCATCCAGCCCCGGTCAGGGGATGCTGAGAACTCCAGTCTCCACTCAAGTTCTCGGGCACAGACCACAACCTCCGGAGCACCAAGGGACGGTTCTGCTAAGCACACAGTGGCAGCATGCCCGTCCTGAGGCGGGCTGCACATCCCACCCCTTTGCCAGCCAGGACCAAGCCGTGGTGGACCAGAGATTCATGCTCAGCCTGGCCTGGGCCTCTGGACAGGCATTGGGGACCAGGAGGCTTTGGTCCTGGCTGTCTCTGATGCCATCCGGGGTGAAGGCCTACCCACAGGCTGCCAGGCCCTGGCAGGAGATTGTAGGCCAGCAGGGGTCCTGCCTGGGCCCCCAGGCCTTGGCGGATCACACGGTGATCGCACCTACGGATCAAACCATAAAGCATCTCCCACCTCTGCCCTAATAGGTGCTGCTTTGCATAATGCTTTGCACATAATTTGCATAACACCATCCACCCATCATTCCAAACCTTCCCAGCCCCCTGCCACCTACCCTCCGTGTCTTTCCCTCAGTGCCCCCATCCCCATGCCCTCCCCAGACCCCCCAGACTTGAATTCTCTCTCTCAGGTCCCTACCCCCTCTGGAGTCTCTAAGTCAGTCTGAAGGAACTCCAAGTTCAGTCAGGCTAGCTGGGATACGTGGGGTGGTCCCAGAGACATGACAGAGGAGGGAGCCCCTCACCCCAGCCCCCTCCAGGTGGCCGATCCCCTGTCCTGCCCCGCCCTGGCCAGCCAGGCCCTGGCTATGGACGCTTGCTTTATTTCCAAACAGGTTCGGAAATGAAGTCGGGAGCCGGGCTGGAAGCAGGTATGGAAGGAGACGATGAGAACTGCTCTGGGAGCGGGGAAGGGACTTCCTGGCTAGTTGGGGAGGGAACCCCAAAGGGGGTAGGGAGGCCTGTACAGGCCACTAATGTCTCTACCCTCCCCCATCTCGAGGGTTTAGTGCAGTCAGAGCAGCAGGGTCAGGGGCTCCAAGCCAGCTTGGGGCTAGGGACCCCAGAGACCTGTCTCCTGGCTGCTGCCAGAGCCCCGCAGGCTCCTCCCTCCCCAGGACCCTGGCTCTTGCTCCTCGCTCTCCGTTCCTTCCAACTCCTCTCCTCGGAAGCCCTGGCTCCTGTCCTCGGGGGTCAGCTCGCCCCTCCTGGCCGCCCTGCCTCTTCCTGCTTCTCAACATCCTCACCAGCTTGGCCATTGCCTCCTGGATGCCGGGCCTCCCAGGCCCTGCTGGGGCCTGTGTGATCCATGCTTGCCAGCTTGCCACCCCCTGCCCTGCAGTCCCCCGTGGAAGTGCCATCTCACCCGTACTGGGGCTGCTCGGCAGTGCCCCCTCCACAGGTACCCAGCAGCAAAGTGGTCATCAGGCTCCCTGGTTGAATTGCTCTGTCTTAGGACCCTACAGGAGACAATCATCCCCACCCTCAAGCAGAAAACCAGAGTCTGGACATAGCAGGCCACTCTACAGGGCCATCCAAAGCCATGCTGCAGACTTGGGGATCTTCGTCCCAGTTCTCTTGCCACTCTGGCCGCTGGCCCATGTCACTTCCTTCAATGAGCTCCATGAGGGACCCACACACCCCCTCCCCTCTGGGCAGATGTATCCCTATAGGAGCACCAGTCCTGGGCACAGGCCAGCTCACAGAAGCCCCTGCAGCCCACGCAGAGGAACCTTGATAGTTGTCAACCTCTGGCTGTGCTCTCCCTGACTCCCCTCATGGTCCACCTGGTGCTGAGGGGTGGTACCCTTCTCCTCCATCTCCATTTCACTGTGTCTGCTCACTTGCAGCCAGTGCTCCCTGACACCTCCCTTGGTGGCTGGGACTCCTTGTGCCCAATCTATCTCCTTGGATGAAGAGGAGGTTCAGCGAGGACAGCCCCTCCCTCCAGCTCCTCTCCAGGAGACGTCTGAGGGATGCTCTGTCTGGAGAGAAGCAGCCTGCATAAGGCAGCCTAGGCCAGACCTCAGGGAGCCAGGCAGGCTGGGAACTGGAAAGGATGCCACCCCCAGGGTCTCCCTGCCCCCTCAGGTCCCCAGCTCCTCCTCTGCCCCTGCCCACCTGCTTGGAGACCAGTCTCCAGCTAAGATGGTGCCTCCCATGCCCAGCTGTTGCTAACTCAAGGAAATGAGGACTCACAGGATGCCAGAGTCAGAAGTCACCTTAGATAAACTGCCCCAGCTCTCTAGGTTTATAGATGAGCCATGGAAGCCTGGAGATGTTAAGGAACCTTCCACGGTCATGCTTGGCTCTGAGTTCAGCTGAGGCAAGACCTGAGTTTGTCCAAGGAAACTTACTAAGAATCAAAGGAGAAACAAAATCAAGCCCAAATTAATAAAATTCAAAAGCATAGAACCAATGGGCTTCTAGAGCAGTTTTCCTTTCCTAATGGAATTAAAACATAGAGATATCCATTTGTCAAAGCAAGCTCAACTGAGGTCAAGTCCCTATTCTCAATCCTGGTTATTGAGACCAACCCAAACACTTCCTATTTTTAATCCTTGAGTGTTTGCCACTCCTGCCTCCTCTTGGTTCCCTCCCCTGTCATTCCAGCAGTGGTTTTGGCAACCAATAGGTAGGTAATGAGTGAGTTAGTATGCAAGTCTTGGGTTGGCAGAGAAATGTACCAGCACAACCACACGCAACCAACCAAGAGGCACCAGCCCTCTCCAGCAGGTGTCCCCACCACCCCCTGACACCTCCTCCAAGCAGCATCTCCAGGGGCCAGGGTTGAGGGGTTTTCTCTCTCTTCCTCTCTCTAAAGAAAACAGTAATGAGAGGCTAACCCACAGCCCCAGAATAAATACCTAGTTGTCCCTCAGGTCTCCACACTGGTGAATGTGGAATGGCATGGGGAGCTCAGCCCTTAGAAGGAACCTGTCTTTAAGGTTTTGATCTGCTACAGCCCCTTCTTCCCATACAATACCAGGAGCAAATACTCGAACAGGGCAGGGTGCCAGCTCTGTTCCAAGGCCTTCACCTGCATTCACTTGTCTAAACCCCAAAATAACCCTCTGAGGTTGGCACTATTAGTATCCCCATTTCACAGATAAGAGAGGCAAAGTAAGTTGCTCAGAAGTGATGGAGCCTGGACTCAAAATACCCAGCAGTCTGGCTCTGCAGGGATGTGGGATTTGGAGGATGCCATGTGATAGTGGATGGAGCTGGGCAGGGCACGAGCAGATGAGTGGAGGGGTGGGGTAGTAAGAGGAGTCTTGGATTACCCTGGCTCTACTGCTGTTGTGTGTCCTTGACCAAGTCACTTGACTTCTCTGGACCGCAGAGTTTCTGTCTGTAAAACAGGAGGCTTGGGCTCAGTGGGCCGCAAGGTTCCCTGCCCTAGCATTCTCTAGTTCTATTCCTGATGGACTCTTCAGGGCCCCAAATCTTGTGCTCTGGCCCCATCTGCAGCCACAGAAGGGCCAGGGCATCTGGAATATCACTCTCCCCACCCCCATCATCACTCTCCTTCTGCCCACCCCCACTCAGCCAGGGCAGGAGACAGACTGCAGAAACTTGGCAGGGAGCGAGGGCCGCCCAGCTGAAGCTCCGGGCCATAGCTCGCTGGTAGGGAGCCAGGACGCTCAGAGCACCAGTCTGGAAGGAAAAGCAGGAGGACTGGGGGTCAAGGAAAAGGGCATTTCTCCTTGGAGAGGTGACAGAGCTGTGGTCCTGCTCCCCTGGCCCCTGAGACATAGACGCCTGAAGCTACAATTCCTAGATGCCCAGCAGTCCCTGAGGGGATGCTGCCTCAGACCTGAAAACTCTCCAAGAGCTGGTTGTCCACATGCAAATTCTTTGCACCTGAGAAAGGGAGGAGAAGGAAAGAACAAACAGAACAAACAAGGGCAGTGACCACAGTCATTCCTCAGAGAACAGCCAGGACGCATGATGCATCAGCCACTGCATGATAGGCATTAAAGAGAACTAAATTGTGCCAGCCTCACCCCTCATCTCCAGTATTCCTCTCCCCTGGCCCTCCCTTCTCTGTGTCTGCCTGCCTGATGTCCCTCCCCTGCCCCTTTCCCCATGTCCTCCCTGCCCTCTCCTCCAGCCCACCCCCTCCTGTGTCCTCCATGCCCATCTTCCCCATCTTCGCAGTCCCAGCTAGAGCTGATTCCTGTTGGACGCTGCCTGTGCCTGTGCAGGCCCCACCCAGGCATTTCCCAAGAGGGGCTCATGTGGCAGGGCTGCACCCAGGGGAACTGGGTGTGGTCCTAGGGGGACTGTGGGCTGTCCCCATCCCTCCTCAGCTGTGCCCACTTCTCTTCCACAGAGTCCGTGCCAATGGCTGTCATCATCGGGGTGGCCGTAGGAGCTGGCGTGGCCTTCCTCGTCCTCATGGCAACCATTGTGGCCTTCTGCTGTGCCCGTTCCCAGAGAAGTACGGGAGGGAGACCCGGGATCTCAGGGAGGGGGACAGAGAAAAAGACCAGGCTTAGGCTGCCCTGGAGAGCAAGTAAGCAGGAATACAATGAACAGGGGTCCTCACAGTGCTGTGAGCTCCTGGGGCAGGGATCAGGTGTGATGCACCGTTCTATGTGTGTGCCTTGCGTGGCATCCGGCACAGAGCGGACACTCAGCTGATGCTGAACTGGACTAGACCAACCTTCATCCAGGCAGGGCAGTCAGACAGCCTTTGGTTTGAACACATACAGCACTCTCAATCAGGAACTGTATAGAAATCCAGGGGAAGAAAGAGGTGATTTGATCTTTTGCTCTCCAAGAGCTGTTAAGTCTAACCAGAAAAGCAGGTCACCCATACAGGGGGAAAACGTCACTCAAGGAATTGCTTTGAGCAGACTCTCAAAGGTTGTTAGTCACTAGCAATAAAATTCTGGTGTTTGTGCACTCAAAGAGTTGTGTGTACCCAGCATTTCCATACTGGTCACAAAAGTTACATGCGATAGACAGACATGTGCAAACATAGGATGGGATGGCAGAGGAGGTCAAGACAACGGAGACGCAGTCTTCTGGTCCTGCCTTTTCCACCATGAGACCTTGGGCAAACCACAGCACTTCCAGGCCTCAATTTCCTCATTTGTAATACGAAGGGGTTGGGTGACATGACTTTTATGGCCCCATCTGGCTCTGACATTCTATGAGCGTGTTCAGAGTAAGCCCCTCTGCCACTTGGCTGCTTTCACATATTGGAAGAAGGCTGCATGTTCCCTTACATTCCTCCACTCTGACCTGAGCAGCCTTGGCTCCCGTGACTTCCCCAGCAATGTGGTCTCAGGACCCCCTTCACTGCCCTCTGTGTGGAAATTGTGGGGGAGCACAGTTTAGAAAGAATTTTCTAACAGTGCTCCCCAACTAGAAGCAGGCTGCCTCCTGCAGAAACAGTAACGCTTCCGTCACAGAGGTGTCAACAATGACGCTGCACTACTGTGTGTGTATGCTTCTGCTTTGGCCAGGAGGTTAGCCATGGGCACCTTAAGGTTCTTGCTAACACTAAAGGTTGTGGTTCTGTGATTGGAGAGATCAGAGCCTGGTAGAGCAGGTCAGTCCTCATTCATGGACCATAATCCACCCAGCTGTCCAAGCAGAAACCTGGACAACCAGGTTAGAAGCTTTGAGTGCATACTGTGTCACAGTTGTAATATGAAGGATTAGTGGCAGCAGGGCTGGGCGTAAAGACCATGGGTTTCTCTGTGTCTCAGTGTCCTCCTCTATGAAATGGGCGTGAGAGTAATAGTATACAGGGTCATAGTGAGAGTGAAATGGGTAAAGCCCAAAGAGCCTGGAGGCCGTGGAACACAATTAAGTGGTCAATAGATGCTGGCCATTTGTGTTGTTCTGAAATCTCCCACTAGATGGTGAGCAGCTGCTGCTTTACTCATCCCTAGGTCCCAGGGCCTTACCAGGTCCCTAGAAGACACTCGCAATGTTTATTGAATTGCACTGACTTTTCCCTCTGCTGCCCCTGTTTCTATCCAGTTGATTTTCAGGTCCTGTCAATTCCACTTAAAAGTTCATGGAAAAATAGAACTAGGAGATAACACGAATCTTTCCATAAACTTTTTGAAGTACCCTCGTACATATGGCAATCTTCTGAGTTCATTTCCCCATCCTTTCCTGGGGGAAAGTGGAGGTTTAGCCCACCCTCTCTCTACTGAGCAGATATTTTTGGATTGTAGATAGACCGGGGTGAGTTCCAACAAGACTCAGTACTGAAGCAGCTGGAGGTCCTCAAAGAAGAGGAGAAGGAGTTTCAGAACCTAAAGGTAAGAATAGCCATAGGTTATATATATGTCACAGCCACAAATATGGTCTTCAACTCTGGCCTGAGCCCCAGATCCACACAAAGAATGACAGCAGGCAGGAGAAGAGACGGGTCAGAGGCCAGCTTGGGGACAGGTGGCCCGCTCCCTAAGGTGGGACACTCCCCTGCCTAAGGCAACTGTTCCCTCCACCCCAACACTGAGGAGGATGAGAGAACTGAGGCTGAGTTCCCAGACTCTCCTCTGCTCACACATAGATTTCACAATTAAGTATTCATGTTCCAGACAAAACAAAAGACAATTAAAGTCTGGATTTCAAATGATCTTGCATTATTGCCCTGCCATGACCCCGGTCAAAAGCCTCTTCTTCCCTCCCTCAGCGCCGTACCCCTCCCTGCACCGCTCTGCTGGAACACCTGCCAGCTAGCGCTCTCCCCCCCACCATGTGCAGAGTACTCCTGTCCCTTCCTCCCCAGCTGTTCCTCCCTTCTCTTTCCCCTCACCCCTCCCTGTGTCAGGCATGCCCGGCTCTGCCTAGAAACCCCCAGTGATGTGCCTCTCGCTCTTGCGCACAGGACCCCACTAATGGCTACTACAGTGTCAACACCTTCAAAGAGCACCACTCGACCCCCACCATCTCCCTGTCCAGCTGTCAGCAGGACCTGCGTCCTCCAGGCAAGCAGCGCGTGCCCACGGGCATGTCCTTCACCAACATCTACAGCACCCTGAGTGGACAAGGTCGCCTCTACGACTACGGGCAGCGGTTTGTGCTGGGCATGGGCAGCTCGTCCATCGAGCTTTGTGAGCGGGAGTTCCAGAGAGGCTCCCTCAGCGACAGCAGCTCCTTCCTGGACACGCAGTGTGACAGCAGCGTCAGCAGCAGTGGCAAGCAGGACGGCTATGTGCAGTTCGACAAGGCCAGCAAGGCCTCTGCCTCCTCTTCCCACCACTCCCAGTCCTCTTCCCAGAACTCTGACCCCAGTCGACCCCTGCAGCGGCGGATGCAGACTCACGTCTGAGCATCACACACCATGGGTGGGGACGGGCCAGGGAAGTGGGCAGGGCATGTTCTGGTTCTCCAGGAACTAGGGGTACTTTGCAGAGGACCGCAGAACTGGCCACCTCCAGGACGGCCACCGAGCACCTGTACCACCACCCTCCTTCGAAGCTCTGATCAAGCACAAACGTGGGTCTCCAGCTGCAGTGTGCCGGAAGCAGGCGAGTGGGGAAATGGACAGAGGATGCAGCTGAGTGCACTGTGCTTGGTGCTGGATACCCTTGTCTCCAGCCCTTTCCTGGAGGCCCTTCTACCACCTGCTCCTCTTACAGGCACTAGTGGCAGCTATAAGTTTGCTTTCATGAAACTACCATCCACTCTCCAGTCTGCCAGTGGGCTCTCCCCCTTGCCACCCGTAGCCCTACCCCTCTGCTTGTGCTCCTGTACAGCCCTGGGGAGAAGCGGGGTGACATTTTTCCCAGCACTGAGCTGCCCCAGAGACCCTAGCTCCGTCTGCTGCTCGTAGCGCATACCTCGGAGCCTGAGAAGCCAGAAATGGCCCTGGCCAAAGGAGCATCTCTCTCACCAGGCTGGCTGGGAGCCCACCCCCAATTTGTTTGGTGTTTTGTGTCCATACTCTTCCAGTTCTGTCCTTGGACTTGATGCCTCTGAACTCTGAGTTGGGACTGGCCCAATCACATCCTGGTGCACTGGGTGGGACAGGGAGGGGAAGGAGAGAGTGTGAACACTCGGGGAACCTCTTGCCCAACAACCCCCTCACTAGGCTATGTGATTCAGACCCCCCCCCCCACCTCCATCCCCACTTTGTGTACTCCCTCCAACCCCACAGCACAATCAGAGTTCATACAAGAAGTGTGAGAGCTTCTCTGGTCAGAGTTCTTTGAACAGTCACTGGAGAGAATGCTTCCTGGAAAGTGCCGGGTTTGAAGGCGCTGGAGGTCAGGTTTTCAAGATGATGAGACTCGCCTTCTCAGCTGATGAACACAAAGAACAATGATGCTGTCTGCAGTAAGACTCCATGGGCAAGAGAGAAAGTATATCTGCACCTCACCCCTCCTATTCACCACCTGAGAATAAATGTTAGGGTTATTACGCCAATAAAGCCGTTCTGTTCTTTTGTTCCTGCAGAGCCAAGGAACAACCCAAGAGCCAAGAACACTTTGGGAACTCAAAGTTCTCTGCCCTTCTTTGATTCAATTCTCCTAGACAATAAAGGCAGTTGATTGCTCTCGTTGTGGTAGCCATAGAACCCACAGGCAGACTCCCGTTGTGCATGAGCCCAATCCAAAGGAGGTGCAAAAGCAGGACTCACCGGACAAGTTAGAGTGCAGTGCAGGGAGTGGGACTCCAACGGAACTTTGAAAAACCCACATTTTCCTGAGGTTGGAGGTTCTTCATGAGTTTTAGACGCTTCTTCTCCAACCTTTCCTGAGAGTCCTTATCCATCTCAGAACCCTTCATCACACAAATTTGTGCTTCTTTCCAGACACTGATTCCTTGGACAGCCCCAATCCACGGGTTCTGTGCATAGTCTTCACAGCTCCTCCACTCAGAATTTTCTGCTTCGGCCACATATTTCCTAGTGCTTCGAAATCCCCCAGTTCCTTGGATACCTTCCTTTGCAGCCTCCAAGCCTGATTAGAAATGTAAGTGTACCTCCCAATCCCACATCCTGCTCTGGGTGCCATTCTGGACTGGCATAGACACCAGAATACTGGCCCCTGCCCTCTCTAGATTGATCTAGACAAACTTTCCCTATTCCCGTATATGTTTTCCTTGCCAACAGGGAACAAAGATCCAAGGCCATATGCAAAGAGCTTTGGCATGCTAGAGTAAGGAAGAGGATGACTTAAGAGGATTTGTCCATAAATTTCTCCTGTTCTTCCCCACCTTGAATGTGGGTGTACAGTCTACCTCCTTATCTTCACGATAGCCTACTTTGCCCCTTGCCACCTCTCTCTCACACACACACACACACACACACACACAGCTATAGGATGGAGATGTCCATTCTTTCCTGGAACCCAAGGCTATGACAGAATAACTGGAAGAACAGGTAAGAAACTCTGTTCTGTAGAACAGAATGAGCCCTTCTTTCTGTGGCTCGGGCACTCCCAAGGTAAGAATGTGGACTGTTATAAAAGAGCAGAGACCTCCAGGGCAGCCACAAAGACTGGCTCTGTGGTGCCCAACCCTTGGAGCTCTCTCCACTGCACAAATACAGCAAAGAACTGCCGAAGGGATAGGAGATCACAAGTGCAGTCTTTGTGACAGAGAAGAGCATGGAGGGGAAAAATGAGAGGGACCCGAGGGACTCCGGAGCATTAAGAAGGAGCCCAGACTGAGCTATGTGCATCCCTCGGTTGTCTCCAGCCCTATTTACTTCTTGCAAAGGAGTGAGGGTGCAGAAAAGCTGGTAAGGGGATGTTAAAAGGCATTAAGAAGCCCTAAATTCCCCTGTAGGTGATTTCACATTAAATGAAATGAGTGCACTGCATTTGTAATCTTATTTAATCCTTACAATTCTATACAATATCGTCCTTTTTTACAGATAGGGGAATGAGGCTTAAAGAAGCCAAAAGACTTGCCCAAGGTCACAAAGCTAACAGGTGGCAAACACGAGATTTAAACACCATGACTTTGGGCCGGCCCGGTGGCGCACTGCTATAGTGCACCGCTTGGGAAGTGCGGCGGCACTCCCGCCGAGGGTTCGGATCCCACATACAGACCGGTTCCCGCTCACTGGCTGAGCGAGGCGCGGGAGCAACGCCTAGGGTTGCGATCCCGTTGCCGGTCCCGGTCCGGTACGGGGGCGACACTGAGGGTTGCGATCCGTTGCCGGACACGGAAAAAAACAAAAAAAAATAAAAATAAAAATAAAAATAAACACCATGACTTCCACTACAAGATGTTTCCATCCTACAGTACAAATTCAAAGCCACTCTCATCCCGGAATATGGATGGATGTGGCTGATGGTAAAGGCCATCTGCTAGCACCCGCTCTGCAGCAGGCTGGGCAAGGACACACCAAAGCTCCATTAGGAAGGTGGGACTGGCAGCCTCTACCTTAAGTCCCCAAATGAACTCAAAAGACCACAACTCCCAGGAAACAAAGCTATTCTGTGTATCAAGTCAGCCTCACCCCTACCAGGGCCAGGATCCAGTTTTCTGATAGCGTTAAACTTCATCATTGGCTCCAAGTCACTGGATAAGAGCCCAGTTTCCGGTTCGCAGGCTGTCAGTCTGGAGAGGACATGGTTATTTCCCCCACCTCTTCAACTTTCATGAAATAGGAAGTGCTCTCACATGAAAAGTGAAAACGCCACATCAAATCTGTGCCTGATGAAACCTATTTAAACAAATCCTATAAACCAATAGGCCTTGAAGCCACCTTTGAGTTTCCGGAGTGGAAAGGGCCTAGGAAAATAAAAACAAACATGATACAGCCCTTGGGAGATTTCTCAGAACAGGAGAAAACGAGCCGATAGTAATTCCTTTCTCACTTTCGAATTGGGTAAGAGTCTATGCCACTTGTATCTGCTATTATGGAAGCAGAACTGAAGCCGCAAGGTTCACCTGACCAAGTGTGTCAGCTCTTCCCAGGTATCACGTGTGCAGTTTGTGATGGCACCAGAAACCAAGATGAAGGGAGTCCTGTGATTAGTTTCTTCCCTAGGAATTTTCCCTATAAGCAAACTCTTTATTAAAATAAAAGTATAAATATTTAAATAAAAGCTAACATAACTTGCATATAGATTTTCATTTAAAATACCACTTGGTGTGCCTATTTAAAGAAACAAGCATTGTGGGTCGGCCCGTGGCTCACTTGGGAGAATGTGGTGCTGATAACACCAAGACCACAGGTTCAGATCCCTATATAGGGATGGCCAGTTAGCTCATCTGGGAGAGCGTGGTGCTGATAACACCTTGGTCATCTTTTAAAAACATAAATAAACAAATAAACAAACAAACAAGCATTTGGACATAGACCAATGACATCTCACCTAAGTCTAGCATTTTACTCACCTTAAAAAAGGTTTTTACGAGGCGCGAGAGCAACGCCGAGGGTTGCAATCCCGTTGCCGGTCCCCGGTCTGGTACGGGGGCGACACTGAGGGTTGCGATCCATTGCCGGACACGGAAAAAGACAAAAAAAAAAAAAAAAAAAAAAGGTTTTTTAAAAGCCCCTTATCTAGGGCCGGCCCGGT
>NW_007731566.1:69952-73617 GCF_000696425.1 Galeopterus variegatus
CGGAAAAAGACAAAAAAAAAAAAGGTCTTTTAAAAGCCTCTTATCTAGGGCCGGCCCGGTGGCGCACTGGAGAGTGCGCCACTTGGGAGCGCGGCGACGCTCCCACCGAGGGTTCGGATCCCATGTGGAGACCGGTTCCCACTCACTGGCTGAGTGTGGTGCGGGTGCAACACTGAGGGTTGTGATCCCGTTGCCGGTCCCCGGTACAGGCGCGACACCGAGGGTTGCGATCCCGTTACCGGTCAGTAAAAAAGACAAAAAGGAAAAAAAAAAAAGCCTCTTATCTAAGTTGTTTATAGGAGCTATAACCACATACCAGCCATGTGCAGCTTTACCATCAAAACTAGCAGCAACTCTGCGAGTCACTGACAAAGAGCACTCTCGCGCATAGTTGCTTCTCATTTCCTGTAAGGCTCCAACCATCTTTTCCCCAACCCCCTAGGTTTCAATCTTCCTTACCTGTCCATGTTGTAAAGTGGGAAAAATGAAAATTTCAAGCTTTTCTTTCTAAAAATAAAAATTTGTTTCCTGGTTGAGTCCATGTTTGCTGTAGGACCATCCATTCTCTGCTATTCTTCCTCTCTGCTATTCTTCCTTGGTCCTCTGTAGGACCCTCAGAGGGTCCTCTGTAGGATTTCTAAAAATAAAAATTTGTTTCCTGGTTGAGTCCATGTTTGCTGTAGGACCATCCATTCTTTGCTATTCTCCCTCTCTGCTATTCTTCCTTGGTCCACCTCCCCTCCTCTCTAATGGCTAGGTCTTTCACGTACACTGAAAGCTTTCATTACTACAAGCCCTGTAGTTGTACTACCACCACAACCCTA
Source organism: Galeopterus variegatus (assembly GCF_000696425.1). NCBI lineage: Eukaryota > Metazoa > Chordata > Mammalia > Dermoptera > Cynocephalidae > Galeopterus > Galeopterus variegatus. Next base: position 70,777 of record NW_007731566.1, read on the forward strand.
GTTTTTCAAAGGCCTTTCGTGAACATACACCATTGTCAAATCATGGTCTGCATCCCTGGTTATAGTTACACCTCTGCCAATGCCTGCCTGCCACTCCATGTTCCCAGTGCTCTTCTGAGGGCAGTCCACACAGCCCACCCACAGGGCTGGGGCATCCTCAACCCCTGGGCTGAGATCTGCCCCTGGGCTGAGATCTGCCCCTGGGCTTCCTCATGGGGGAACACAGAGAAGCATCTCCTTCCCCTGCTCTTTAACTTTGTGACCCTTGGCAATACAGTATCTTGGAATGCTATGAGTAAATTAGAAGAATGCTCCTTTATAATTGTCTTCTTTGTGCTGAATCTAAAGTATTAACATTCAAAAAGAAGGTAAGTGAAGTTTCAGGAAGTCCAGATCTTCACTGGGAGAACTGGAGTTTGAATAAAATGAAGCTTCTCTGAAATCTATTCCCAATTATGCAAGAGGAAAAATACCACTTGGGATAGGAGCTGCTTATAGGAAGGGATTCATCTCCCTGAAGGTCACCCCTAATTAGGCAAAAACAAGCTCAGGTAGACTAAGTTAAAGATAACACCTTCACCACCTTTGCGAGGAAATTAAAGGGCCAGGGCTCTCCTGCCTGAGGACCAGACACTTTCCGGTCCTCAGGTATTTGTGATGCTAAAGGTCATTGCACTTGAGAGAAATACTGAAAGAAGGCAAGTAGAGATAAAGTGATATAAAGATTCAGTACTTCTCAAGCAGAATTTTCAGGTAAGAACTTCCCATCTGACCTTTAATTAAAAAGTTTCTCTAGCTCTCCTGCCTTATAGGAACTCCATCAGTGCAACATAAATCCACAGAGAAAAGAGCACAGAACTGGAGGGAATCTGCCCTCCAGACTCTCATACCCTTGAGTTTTGTTTTGTTTTTCCTGAAGTAAAGCAGCTCTGTGCTTAGTAAGAAGAGAAATACATTTTTAAGATACTTCTTAAGTGTTAAAGTTGGTGATGTATGTAAATAGTGTTTTGGAAAGCCTCAGAATAATAGATGGTTCTGGAATAGCTTAGTTCAGTAATTCCGACCTCGATCCCCTGGGGTCGTTTCAACATCTGAGCCTTCTCTCATCCTTTCCGCCCAACTCCACCCCCCTAGTCTCCCAAGGCTCTTGAGAGGAAGCCACGCCTCTGTTGAGGGGTGGGTGTACTTTAAATTGTTAGCCTTCCCTGGGAACCTCAAGTGGGACAAGAAACAGTGCCTGCCTCCCAAAGTTCATTTTTCCCTAAAAACTTTTGTCAAAACCCTTCTACACTAACCCTTTTAACACTGTGGTCTCTCCCACCTCTTCCCACTCTCAGCAGTCCCTTTAGTGAGGAAGTGGAGCCTTCCGATATATTTGGGCTTCTACCCACCTTGTCATCTACTACCCACCTTATTTCTTGGGTGCGGGATCCCAAAGATCTCTAACAAGAGAGTAAATTCATTGAGGAAGAACTGGACAGGAAAACTGACTATAACTACACACACGCGCGAACATACACACACCCCTCCTTAAACTTTTAAGTTGGAAAGATCTGATTTCCTGGAACCATGTCTGGTACAGAACCATGGCAATGTCCAAAACTAACAAATAGTTTTCTGAAGCTATAATCAAGGCTTCAAAAAGGTCATAGGGTTGAGAGGAGAGCCTACTAACTCTTAGGTTGCCCTTCTCAACCTCTGTTTAGGAACCTACAGTGGTATGCTATGCCACTGAAATGGGTGATTTCTCCCACGAAACCTCCTTCTCTAAGAGCCCCTAAAAGTGTCTTGTCTTCAACTTGAAAACCACTGCTAGAGAACAGTTTGAACTCACTGTCCATTGTTTGATTATGCAAAGCCTGCGTTTGAGTCTTTTCACTGATGGGGGGATTTGTCCGTGATGTGAAAACAAGAACTTTCTGTAACCAGCCATGGTTACTCGGTACCTGGGCAAGTATTTGGCCATCAAATGTACCTTACCTGTTCATACCCTCTCCGGCACTTTCCATCATGCAAGGCAGCTTTCCAATCTAACAGTTATATCATATTTATAGTCTACAAAATGTTTTTACAATCATATTCCCATCAGAGCCTCAAAACCTCAGTGTGAGATAGGCATGCATCATCACTACGTTCCAGATGTGGAGAAGCGGGGATTTACTCTGCTAATTACATAGCACAGCTGAGAGCCGAATTCACGATCCAACCGTCCCTATTCTGAGTGCACTACACCTTACTGCCTCCCCGACAAAACTGTTTCCACGCTCGAATTTTTCATAGGCTAAACAGTCTCTGGAGGAAAGCAACTGAATGTTCTCACGTCCTCGGAAAGCGTCAATAAAAACCTGTGCACTACACCTTACTGCCTCCCCGACAAAACTGTTTCCACGCTCGAATTTTTCATAGGCTAGACAGTCTCTGGAGGAAAGCAACTGAATGTTCTCACGTCCTCGGAAAGCGTCAATAAAAACCTCAAGTGTTCAAAACTGAGACACACTATGTGGTGCGAATACAGAACTTCATTTAAGTGTGTTCCAGGGCTCTCGGCCTTCCCAGCTAGGTGGTCGAGCGGGGAGTCCCTTCACTTCTCGGGGCCTCAGTTTCCCCCTCTGTAGAGGCTGGACTTCTAGAGTCTCGGTTGGATGGAGCAGATCTCTTCCGCATGCTCTCAGACTAAGCCGGTTTCCTCCCCGCCCCCGCGACGGCGGCCCCGCGGAACTTCGAGGAGAGTGCAAACGCGGAGAGGAGTGAGGCTCCGGGGCGCGCGCGTCCGTCGGCGGCGTCGCCAGGCCCTGCGCAGTTGCCAGGTGGCGCCCGACTTGCCCAAGGCGGAGCGCCGGG
>NW_007731566.1:74053-108760 GCF_000696425.1 Galeopterus variegatus
CCCCGCCGACCACGCATGCGCGGCCCCACCCCTGACGCCGGGGGCGGGGCGAGCTGAGCGCAGTCCCCCCTCCCGCGCCTGCCCGCCCGCCGGATAAAGCTGCGCGTGCGCCTAATTAACACGGCTCAAGGACACGGGAGATTAGGAAGGGCGTTACACGCAGACGGTAGAGTTGAAACACACCCAGGAGTTCATCCTGACCTCTAGTAGAGCATTGGTTTTAGGCGCTCGTTAAAATTCCAAATTCCTGGGCCCCGCCCCCAGCGGCCTGGTACAAACCTAGGAGTCTCCATTTTTAAACGACCCCAGATAATTCTGAAATAAGCGGTCCTCCTGGGCTGGACCCACCCTCTTGTTTCAAGGAACGCGGACATAGGAGCATAGAGGCCGAGAAATGATTGGCCCGAGATCGTACAGAATTAAGTGGAAGAGCCTGGTGTAGAACCCAGATTTCTTGACTTGCACCCGAGTGCTTCCCTTATTCTCCGTCATTTTCAGGGCATGGTTTAATCAGTACCAGGCAGGCTGGCAGGCAGTTCATTCACATTGGTTGGGCTAACTAAAGACTGAAAATCTCTTCCCAGAACACCAAAGAACCCTGTCCAACAACTCCACGTCAAAGCTCCACTCCCAACTCCGACTCTTGGCCAGTACTGAATCTGCGTAGATTTGGGCTCCCTGAAGAAAGTTATGTCCACGCCCTGTGCAAACAATGGCCTGTTTGGGTGTACGCATCTCCCACACGCACACACACACTCTTCTCTGTATGTGGTCATGAAGGACTGTCTGCGTACGGTATCACAAACGTAATCCAGCGAGAATGTAAAATGATCCTGTGTCTACGTGTTTGGAGTTTGGAAGGAGGGGGGTCTGACCCATCCCTGCGTGCTGGATTCTGGCTCTAGATTAGGCACGTTCAGCAACAGGCAGTGGCCTCAGTCCAGAACAGCTGGATCGTTTGTGCACACGGCTACTTTCAATGGCCCTGGACAGGGAAATGGACGCACCCTTGCATACCTCATGAGAAGCAGCTGGGGAAGTATCAGGATGAGCGGAGCTAAGATCCCCCCATACCCTGGAGTCAGCAACGTCCCTCCAGGACAAAGCCTGGAAGACAAAGCGAGCCCATGTAGAGGGGAGGGGGCTTGGGGCTACAGACACTAGGGCCCTATGTGCTTTCAGAATCCCCCTTCTCCCTAGGGGGAGAGCAGCTAGCAAGTGGCCAAGCTTCTGAGAGGGCAGGCAGTTCCATTCCCTGGGATGAGGCTGGGTGCTCTCAAGGCCATCCCAACACTCTGTTGAGAACTGTATCATCTTCCTCTGTTCCTCCCAAATTGCTGTCCCTCTTTATCTATACTGTCCCAGCCTGGCTTGTCTTAAAACCTCAAAGCTGCAACTCTTTCTGAGAAAGCCAGGAACACAGCTGCGAGGTCCATTCCCCGTGGGGGAGTTCCAACTCTCCCTCTTGGCTCCAGATGTAAAGGAACAGCTGTGGGGGTGGCGAGAAGCCCAGTTGGCAGCTAAGCAAGGCCTGAGAAGATGGAGAATGAAGGCAAGAGAGACAGGCAAACGGCAGGGCTCTTATGATTCTAAAGACCTACGAAAGAAGCCATTTCATCCGCTGGCCCAGCAACTGGCTGACAGGCCTTGCCAAATCCCTCTGACACTGCCCTCCAGCCCTGCCCACTCTAGACTTGGCCGCCTGGGCTGCTAGCAGGACCATCTATAAACTCCATTTTATGATTCTCAATCTGAGAAGGGTAACTTGGCCTCCTTTGTCTGATCCCACCCCTGTCCTTAAAACACACACCTCTCAGCATAAGACTGTGGTTAACTGAAAGATGGGGAGGCAGAGAGGAAAGAGGATGGGAGAGAATTCTGCTACTCCCATCAGGCATCCTCCAGCCCCTCCCTCCCTCTGGGAAGTAAACCAGGAATGTAGGGTGCCAGGCTGGGTGTCTGCAGACGGGGCTGCTCTGGGCACCGCTTGCTTGCCTGCCATGCCAGGGTGGTAATGCCCTGCTGGGTGCCAAACACTGTGCTCCGTAAGTAACCACTCCCTGACTGACCATGCCGTGCTCTGCTCTTACAAGCCAGCCCCTGCCGCCCCATCTTTGTCCTCCCCAACCTCCAAGGACACATCACAACGGCTTCCATTTTAGGAAAAATAGTTTAATGGTAGGTTTGCAGCCTCTTTTCTAGGTGAGGTCCCCTTCTCAGAGGGACCTTCACACCTGTGCTCTTCCCAAGCCTGCTGGGAGGTAGCAGCCCCTCTCTAACGGACATCCACCCACTCCTGACACCCACGTCTTCCTGGGAGGCCTGCTCTGGGTGGACCCATCACATGTAAATCTTTATAAAAAGTGGGCAGAACACTACTGTGCCCCTTTTCATGGATGCCATAGGACCAGCCCACAGCCCTCTCCTACCCCTTAATTAAATAGCCCATTAAATAATGTCTTGATGCTGGCAGAGAGGAGATGCCACAGCAATGGGCCCCCCGACCTGGCCAGGCTCCCACAGCCCCAGTGCCTCCATCCTGATGGGATCTGGGCTCCACAAGAACAGCCAGGGGCATGGCCTCATCTCAGATCGGGCCAGTCCCAGGACCCCTCCCCACACAGGAGAGAGTGAGTCCAAGTGGGTCACGCTGGCACCAGGCACCCCCGCAGCCATGGATGGGGGTCACCCAGGCAGTGGAGTGGGCAACTGATGGGTTACAGCTCTTGCCCACATCAGAAGTACGTGAGGTTCTTGACGGCTCCAATCTCCAGTAACCGTTTGATGGCCAGGGCCTCTTGGGAGATGTTATGGCCTGACCCCTGTGGAGATAGACAAGGAAGTAAACTGACAGATTCCTGGGGACCTCCCTGTGCCCACAAAAGTCTCCTTGCCCCTGTCCATGGCCCCACACCTCTTGGGAGTGCCCTTCCCCATGCTGGCTCTTGGAAGGAAGCAGAATCCATGTGGCCAAATACGGAGGACACTGGGCGGGGAGTCCAGTTCTGGCTCTCTGAATGATCTCACCATGACCCCCCTCTGGGCCCTCAGGACCACTCTCACTCAACCAGTGTCCCTCTGGTTGTCTGGTCCCTAGGCCCATCCACCCCAAACGCTCACAGACAGGGTCTCTTACCGTCATGGACTTGAGCGTAATCTGCTCATAGTAGTGAATGGTCTGCTTCTTGTTGTAGACGTCTGGGTAGCCAAAGCCAGCAATGTGCACCGAGTCGCAGAGGTGGAGGGCCAGGGTGATGGCCAACAGGCCGGTGGTGGGCTTCTGAGGGGCAAAGGGAGTAGGGCATCAGAGGCCAGAGCTCTGCGATGGAACTTTCTGCAGTCGCAGAAATGCTCTTCACCTGCACTGCCCACTGTGACAGCCACAAGCCTACTGAGCATGTGGATGGGGCTAGTGGAACTGAATTTTTATTTTATTAAATTTTAATTAATTAAAGTTTAAATTTAAATAGCCACATGTGGCCAGTGGCTACCATACTGAACAGTATAGCTCCATACATCTAGGGAAGGGTGTGGGCCTCTAGGGTTAACGACAGCAATCAGGATGACAATAATGACAAGCATCATCATAATATCTATTGCTTTTTGAGCACTTACTATGCTTCAGACACTATGTTAAGTATTTTACCTAGTATCATACATGATCTCATCCAGTCTTCACAAAAACACTTGGAGGTAGATACCTATTATTAGCCCCAATTTACAGATGAGAAGACTGAGGCTTTCAAATGTCAAGCAACTCACTCAAAGGAGGGAAGGCATTTGCTCTCCTCCTTGGAAACCTCACTTTGTTTAGAAGACCTGGGGGCTCCAACACTCACTGGCTGTGTGGCCCTCTGTGAGGGTGGGCTGTCCCTTCCTTTAAAGCAGGGACAGCAATACCTTCCTTACCCACCTGTAGAGGACCTCACTTCCTCCATCCCTAATCCATCCACAGGGAAGAGAAACCTGATATTCTAACCTTACAAATCCTGCCTTCTCAGCTCCACCAACCGGCTTTGCAGACCACTCCCATTTGGGAGCCACTCCCTGGGCCTCGTCGTGCCTCTCCATGCCAGCTTTCTCCCAGCATCCCTTCCTGAGCTCTCCTACCTTCTCACCTTCTGCCACCTGCCTGGGCCTTCATTTTTACTCTTGGTGCTCTAACCACTGAATCATCTCGTCCAGTTTGGTCACATGCCATCGCCTTCTAGCCAGCTCTGCCTGGACACAAGCTCCTTAAACTCGCCAAGCTCTTCCTCCTTCCTGTACTCTGTTAAATGTACAGATGCTCCTCGACTTATGATGGGGGTTATGTCCCAATAAACACATCATAAGTTGAAAATATCAGTAAATAGAAAATGTATTTAATTCACCCAGCCTACTGAACATCATAGCTTAGCCTAGCCTACCTTAACTGTGCTCAGAACACTTACAGTAGCTACAATTGGGAAAAATCATCTAACTTTTAAAATGAAGTTATTATAAAGAATTTTGAATCAGAATTCAAAATTCAAAGTACAGTTTTTACTGAATGCAAATGCCATTGCACCATCATGAAATCGAAAAGTCGTTAAGTCAGACCATACATAGAGACTTCTGCATTACCATCCACCCAGCTGTCCAAGCTGGAAACCTAGAACTGGTCAAAAATCTCTCAATTCCACCTGTAAAATCTATGTGGCAGGTGGAATTGTGAGAGGATCCCCAACGACCCTCACCCTTGTATAATCTCCTCCCCTTTGGTGTGTGTGGAACCTGTGAATACCATGAGATACGTTATGTCACTTTACACCACACAGTTGACCATAAGAGGGGAGACGATCCTGATGGGCTTGACCCAACTACTCGAACCTTCAAATCTGGGTGTCAAGATCAGAGAGGGAGGAAGGCAGAGATTTGAAGCACAGGAAGGCTTCGTCATGCTGTCACTGGCTTGAAGAGGAAGGGGACATAATGGCAAGGAACATATGTGGCCTCCAAGAGCTGAGGGTAGCCCCCTACCCCAGCTGACAGCCAGCAAGGAAATGGGAACCCCAGTCCTATAAGCACTGGAACTGAAGTTACTCCAACAAGAATGAGCTTGGGAGCAAAATTTCCCCCAGAGCCTCCAGACGTCTGAGTCCTCAGTCTGGCCGACAAACTGAGTTCAGCCTTGCGACACCCTAACCAGAGAACCCAGCCACACAAGCTGACTTCTGACCTACAGGACTGTGAGCCCAGGACTACGGGCCAATGCATGGGCACCGTTCTAGCTTGCAAACTTGTGGTAATTCATTAGGCAGCAATAGAAAACTAGGACAATGTCAAGTCCATCGCCTCCTTTCCTTACCAGTGCCAGGATCTGGGTTCAGGTCCTTCCCTCCCTCCACAGACTGTCTCCCTCTGCACCCCTATTTCCACAACATGAAACTCCTCCTTGTTGCCCCTCAACTCCACTTGCACTAGAACAACTCAGGGCCGGAGGAGAGGTTTGGTTTTGCCAAGGGGAACGCCTTTCCCCAATTCTCTGCCTGATAGGCCCTGTGATCCCTCCAGGCCCAACTCTAGTACCACCTCCTGTAGGGAGCCCCCAGATTGCCCCCAGTGGGCAGCGTGGACCAACTCTCTGCTGTGGCACTTTACCACTCCACAGTGCAGCCTGCACAATTACTCCACAGACCTCATCTCCTCAGGGCAAGGAGCACATCTTACTCACCAAGCATGCAGACTTGGGGCTGTCACTGAGTACGCGACACAGGAAGTTGAATAACAGTAGATATTCAGTGCAGAGTAAGATTACTCATTCCAAGTTTGGCAAATACTTATGGAGAGGCACTGTGTACCAATCTCCATAATAGGCATTTTACATAATTACTTATCTTTTTAAATCTTACAATGGCCTTAAAAGATCAGTATCCTGTACCCTCCAGACACCAAAATAAATAAATAAAGTCAGTACAAGTATTATCCCTACCACACAGACAAGAAAACCGTGGCTCCCAATAGCCAAGCTGCCAAATGCCACACAGTAAGTGGTACCACCACGTACAGTCCCATCTATGCCTGCTGCTTTCCTCTTCCCACACGTGTAGAAGTACCTGGGAAACTACAAAGTGAGTTAAAGCCCATCAGCTAAAGACCACCAGGGCACTGAGAGCTGAAATCAAAACCATAGCCCAAAAAGCTGTACTACGACTCCCCAGATCAGCATGCCGTACCAAACTGTGACACACGGGACACACTGCTGAAGCTCAAATTCTTTTAACTCATTCAGCAATATGTTCCAAGATAAGATCACAGCGTTTAACTGTAACTCTGCATAGGTTTAAGTTGTTCCAAAGATAGACCACTGACTATTCAGAAACTCCCGATTTACAAATTCTGACCAGTGCCTGCCCAAACCATCCCTGCTCCAGCCGCAAACCCGATCCAGGCCATCTCCTCCCTCCCCACTTTGAAGATGCCCCGCAGTTCTCCAAAGTTGTGCAGCAAGAGAGTAAACCTAACTGTGGTTACAGTATGGTCCTGAAGGTCAAACGCAAGCTGCTATCTGTCATTGTCCCTCCCATGGGGTCCTCTGTGGCCTCCTAAGCCTCTAGGAACATCCCACCTACTTCCCACACAAGATCCCAACCCTCAGGCCTGGCTTCCCTGTCGCCAGCCCATCATCACCTGCTTAACCTTGCGTGGCTGCACTGGTAGGCTCAGCAGTTTGTCAGCTGTAATCTCCATGAAGAAAGGGTTGAGAATCCGAACCTGTTTGGGGTTGACGTCCCAAATGAGGGGAGGCTGTTTCCAGAAACCCTTTCGTACCTAGGGGAGGGTGTTAGAAGGGAGAGACAGGAGTGGGTGAAGACCTGTTTCTCAAGTCCAACCCGGTGGTCCTCAGCCAGGGGAGGGGTCCAAGTGATGGAAAGGCCTTCGGGAGTGCAGGGAGAGAGGAAGGGAGTGCAGCCTATGGCAAGGATGGGAAGGGAGAGACAGGAGAAAGGGCACCCCAAGAGGAGGCCAGGTGATCAGATGTGCAGAGCGTGGGTTCTGGCCACAGCCCACTTCCAAGAATATCCCAACAGGTAGAAGGGGTTCGAGTTTTAGGGTGTCTAGACACTTGGCAAAAATGCCAGATTGGGTAGATCAGCATCTGATGGCAAAGAGATGTAGTAGACTCTTTCTGGGGACGTCTGGAAAGGCTCAGGACTTGCTCTCCTAACCTGCCCCCTGCCTGCAGATGACTGCTGGAGCTTCCTCTGCTCCAGCTTCTCACAGGCAGACACACATTCTGGCAGCCGTCCTGGCCCAGACAGCCCTTGCGCATGGGGTGCCTTCGGCTGCCACCACCTGACTCCTATGGGCTCTTGTGACCAGCTGCTGGGACCGCTTCTTGGAAGCCCTCCAGAACACCACCCTGGGTGGCAAACCTAAGGCACAGACTGCTGCGATCCCAGCTCATGCCAGCCCCTCATAGGCTCTTTAGGATTACACAGCAGATATCATGGAGCGGGAGGCTTCAGACACTGTCTCCATCCCCAGGCCTCGGGCCCCACCTGCCCCCCCCCACTTACCCGCCTCTTATCACTCAGAATGGTCTCAATCCAATGGAAGTCCATTGCCTTGAAAGCTACCAGGACGAGGAGTGTGTCCGGGTTGTTCTCCACTTTGGGGTTGAAGTGGGCGGATTCAGGGTAGAAGAGACGCATGGTGGTCTTGGAGCCTACGTCACCCTCATAGCCAGCCACTGGGGCGTTGTTCAATCTGTGCGGTGGAGAAGGCCCATCACTGTCTACAGTGCCCCGTGTGGGACACCTGACTCTCAAACAGAAGCGGGAAGGGCCGGTACTACATACCTGATGACCACATTGTACTTGTTGATGGCATCTCCCAGCGAGCTGTTCCGCAGCCGGTGCCCGTTCCCCACCACCACGCAGCGGCGGCACTTGAGGCTGCCATAGGAAGAGCAGTGATCAAACCCAGAGACGACCCTTGCACCCTTTCACTCTCACCGTCCTGGATCTACTTGGGCCCCCGTGTCCCCTGGGCCGTGTGGAGCAGGCATTGCCAAGTGGTCCTGCTCATGGTCACACTGATTCTGCAGCCCAGGGCTTTCAAGGGAGAGGAAGCCAAGCAGAACACAGAAGAGAGGGGAGTGGAAGGAGGGCATATGGGGGTGCCAATAAGAAACCCCGCTTCAGAGCCCCTCGCCTGCAACCCAGGCCCACCCATTGCCACGGCAATACCCTCAGCAGCCTCTGCCTGCTAGGCACCTGTACGACCAGGCTAGGTTGCTGTGGGGACTGGTGTCCCTGAATCCCCTGGAGACAGACAGGCTAGGAAGGAGGGTCAAATTGGCCACAGGGGACCAGCGACAGGAAGGCTCCCTAGGATGGTGCTGGGCCGTGTCTATGTCACACTGGGGCAGGCAAGAAGAGAAACTGCCCAGCCTTGAGCAGGAGGAGAGTTTCCTTACCTCTGGATGCTCTCGGGTATGGAATAGCTGGTGATGGCTAGCACCCGGAGGAGCAGATCTTCTACACAAAGAGCAAGATGGAAAGACTGACACGGAAGCCAGCATCTGAAGGCTGCCTTTTTCCTCCCCTGACCCCGGGACCTGAGCCTGGCTCAGAACATGGGCACTAGAGCCATGGACAACAAAGACCAGGAAGCGATGTGGCCACTGAGAGCCCATTGTTCCTACTGAGCCAGGTGGGAACTTACCACTCCCCTTGGTCCCGTAGGGCAGCTCATAGGCAGACGGTGTCTTGACCCAGAAATAATCTTTAAGCTGCAGGAAGATGGGTTGATCTCGGGAGTAGCTGCACGGAGGTAAAAGCCAGGTGAGGGTGAAAAAGGGATTAATCTTGATGTCAGAAGGAGGGCCAGCTGTGTGACTAATATTATACGGCCTCTCCTTCCCTCCCTGGCTGTCCACCAGCACAGCCCCTCCCTCCAGCTGAGGCCCCTACCCTGTGGACCCCTCCATCCCAGCTCACCCCACAGTCTGCCCCACCCCCATCCTCATGTACTTACTTGCCAAAGAGTTTAGAGGCCTGCCTCTCTGCCTCGCCCTGGAGGCACGGCTCCTTCTTCTCTGGGATGGGAAAATAAAAACTGGAGACAGAAAAGGAGAGGAGGCAGTCGGACCCAGGGGCCCAGGGGTACAGGGGCCAGCATCAGGAAGCCTCAATCTTCCCCCAGGGTGCTAAAGAGGGACCTATAGGGTGGAATCATCTCCACTCAAACTCTACTTTGAACTCTACATTGAGGATCCAGCTCCTCCTGCCCCTGTACTCCTTGGGTGACGGCCTGGGCAGTCATCCCAGACCCTACCACCATCCACCCTCATGGAAGGTTCCACACTAGCTAGCAATTGAAGGGGAGAGGTCGTGCTCCAGCTCCCGGAACCCTCCTGCCCTACTAGGTCCCCCACCCCATGACACACAATCCCTAAGCCCTATCCCCAAGAAGAACCAATGGAAGAACATGGAAATCATACTCACAGCTCAATGTACCTGTCTTCTCGGGAGATGGAATACCACACCATGACAACCAGGACCAGAGCCAACATGGCCAGGAGCTTCCAGCCTGCAAGGCACATGCACAGAGGAGCTGGAGGCAGAAACAGGCAGCTACAGCCCAGTCTACCTTCTCACCTTCCCCATCCTGGGTGCTTGCAGCCCCCAACTCAGGCAGATGCAGCCCCTGGCCCTCTCCCGGCCCTAGATCAGGGCTTGGACCTGAGTGTTTCTATTGTCCTTCAAGATGAAGAGAGGGGCCCCAAGCTCCCTGCCTGTCCCTCCACAGCCCCCAGGGGGGCCCAGGATGCTGCTGAAGACTGCTTCTGGAGGCCCATCTGGAGAGAGCTCTTGGACAACACTCACGGGACTTGCTGCTCATGTTTCTCAGCAGGTAGCAGGATTCCTGGGGAGAGCTGTCATCCCGGCTGCCTCGGGCCACCTAGGAGGTAAGAGACAAAGGTGTCTGTCTGGTCGGCTCCACAAACACTCCTGCCTAGACACAAGAGCAGGACACACCTACCATCCATCCCTTCCCTCCTCCAGAAAGCACGAAGCTGCTCCCTGGGGCGGTCATCACGAGAGCGACCTTTCTCACCCTGGACATCCTCCTGACCCCTCAAGGGGAAGCATCAGGGATCTAGGTGGGTCCCTGCCACAGAGAGGGAACCAAGGTTCCAGCTCTCAAAGATTAGGTCCCAGGCCAGACTGGCCCACTCCAGCCTCTCTGCTGTGGTTCCCCTCCCTGTCCTCCTCTGCATGTTGATTAGGAAGGGCCAGCTCCAGGGGCCAGGTGGTACCTCTACCCACTTTTGACATGAAAGTTAAGCTAGCATACTACAAGGGCTTGATTCATATCCTACCCAGCTGAAGTTTACCTATTCCCCACCACCCAAGGCATCCATAGGTCTGACCGCTGCCCCCTCTCTCATCAATCTCCCGTGACTCCAGCAAAAGGTCCACTCAGGCCGGAGACTGGGACTGAAGGTGGGGCTATGCGATGATGCTCATGAGGTCCCTCTGGCCCTCCTAGACTCTGACCACATACAAACAGTGCTGAACTTCCCCACCCAAGGCGTGGGGCGAGGTCAGTGAAGGAAGGGTGTTTGAACAGGTAGGGCAGGGACTGGGAGGTCAAAAGGAGTCAGGAGATGTTTCTGCTGAGGGCAAAGGCCAGCAAGGTATGGGCTGGGCCGTGGGAAGGGGTGGGCTGCTGTATGCTCATGAGCACAGCCTCCTAACCGTCACCACTCAGCCATGCAGGGCCACTCTGCTGAGTCACCACGGAAGAAATGTCTGCAGCTCCCACGGCCACACGAAGAAGCACAGGACGCCGAGCGTCAGTTTCTTCCATGCCGCCATGTCTCCCTAATGATCTGGGCCAGAAAAATCACCTGGGCCACTTACTAAAAACACACATTCCAGGGCCCTCCACTGGAGACCGCCTCTGTCAGCCCAGGGTGGGGCCTGGGATGGGCATTTTCTTTTTTTTTTTTTTGTCTTTTTGTCTTTTTCCGTGTCCGGCAACGGATCGCAACCCTCAGTGTTGCCCCCGCGCCGGACCGGGACCGGCAACGGGATCACAACCCTCGGTGTTGCTCCCGCACCTCGCCCAGCCAGTGAGCGGGAACCGGTCTGTATGTGGGATCCGAACCCTCGGGCGGGAGCGCCGCCGCGCTTCCCAAGCGGCGCACTATCCAGTGCGCCACCAGGCCGGCCCAGGTATGGGCATTTTCACAAGCAGCCCGGGCAATTCTTAGGTCAATAGGGAAGGGGAGGGGAGCGCTAGCGTTTGTGCTCTCTCAGGGATATGTGAACAACCCTCCACTATTTCTCGGGGGCGGGGGGCAGCATCTGGACGAGGCCTGGTATTTGATACAAATCATAAATTAATGATTCCAAACACTGTCCTATTATGGAGTCAGTGCTCTGGGGCATTCCCCAGGCTCCACTCTTGAGTCCAGAAACTGAAGAATGAGAGTCTTGAATCGGGGGAGAGACAGGGTGGGGACCAGAGTAAGGACTTCTTCAGCAGGGTCAGTAGCACCCATCGCCAAAGCCCAAAGGGGATGGAGGATGACCCTGTCCTCTAAAGAAAAGTCATAGATTTGTAACCAGAAGTCCCCAGTTAAAGTCACTGTACCAGTGGCTCCCCTGACCACTCTTCCAAAGTGGCGTGGCTTCCCTGCCCCCCACAGCAACCTCCACCACATGGCTCTCTTTAGCCCCATCAGAGTACTTCTCTGACCTGTAATTAGCTTAGTCTTCTCCATTGGAATAGAAGCTCTGTGGGGGTCGGGGCTGGCCAGTTACCTCAAGTCACGGGTTCGGATCCCAAATCCCGTACTGGCAAGCCACACACACAAAAAAAAACAATAAAAAAACATTAAAAAAAAAAGCTCTGTGGGAGTTGGAATCGGGTCTGTCCTGTCCCTAGCTCTGGCCTAGCATCTAGCATGCTGTGTGGCACAGAGCAGAGGGTGTCAGAAAGTATGAAATAAATAGCATGTTGGGTTACCGTGGATGAGCGTCTCCCTCCCTGACCCTCAGTCTCCTCAGCTGTCCAACTGGGAAGATGGTCCAATAAATGCCTGCTGCTCAAAATATATTTATTAGATCAGCAGCATGGGCATCACAGGGACCCTTATTTGAGATGCAATCACAGGGCCCCTCCAGGGCCACAAAATCAGAATCTTCATTGGAACACGATCCCCTGGTGATTCATAGGCACAATCAAGTTTGAGAAGCACTGGTCAAGACTGATGCTCTTAACCACAGCTGTACGGAATCGCCTCAGGTACTAAAACAACTTTAAAAAAAAAGAAATTAGTATCTGGGTCCCACACTTAGAAACTGAGTTAATTGGTTTAGCCCAGCAATGGAATTTGCTTAAGCATCCCAGGAGATTCTCATGTGCAGCCAAGGTTGAGAACCACTGGTCTGGATGATCTGAGAGCAGACTTCCCAACCTTGATGTGCACATTCTGACTCAGCAGGATGGGTGGGACCTGAGGGTCTGCATTCTAACCAGCTCCCTGGAGGGGCCCTGCTGCTTGGCTGGGGCCACACTTTGTGCTGCAAAGCTGTGAACCCGCAACCTGCCAGCTCTCACATTCCATGACTTTCTGAACTGGCCCCTCTCCCACCCTCTTTCCTCTTTCAACCTTCCTCTCGTGACCAGGATTTACTCTTCTCCTTCATCTCCCTTGGCTGCACAATGCAATGACCTGAGGAATTTTTAAATGTACATATATCCAGGCTCCACTCTTCAAAATTTTTATTTAATTGGTTAGAGGCGGGGCCCAGGCATTACTAGTAAAAAGCAAAACAAGCAAACAAAAACACCCCGTCTGCAATTCTAACACGTAGACAAAATGGAAAACATTATACAGAGCACGTTCCACAGTAAACGAAAGACAAATACTCAGCCACCCCACAGGCCTGACCTCAAGGGAAGAGCCCTTTGGCAGTCAATGGTGAACAATAAGACAACTAGCCCTTCTTCAACCTCTTCCTCAGTAAGGTTCTGCATTGATGTGGCTTTATTACAAAACTGTGCCACTGTTGTGCTAAGCAGACTGGCTAATCTTAGGGCTTGCTCCAAGATACTCAGTCAGGGGACTTTAGGAGCCCACCCCCTCCCCGTGTTGGGCCATGCTGAGAGACTGCTCAGTGGCCCAGCTCCTGGGTATAAAAGGGTAGCAGAAAAGTCACAGGAGGGGACCTGGATAGGAAAGCAGGTATGTAATCCATTCATGTCCAAAGTGCACCAGTCTCTACCTACAAGCAGCTGCCAAGGAGATGGGCTCGCCCAACCTACTAGGCCAAGCTGACCTGGGCAAGAAGGCTATCTGCTCTCTTGGTGCTCTGCCAAGAACCAAGGTGTCCCTGGCTGAAGTGACTGCTGAGCCCTGTCACAGAACTCGCTGAAGGGCAGAACTGGGGGCAGGAGTGAAGAAATCAGGCCCAGTGGACGCAGGGACCATGCCTCGCGCTGCTCCAGCACTCATCGCCAAGCACACAGCAAGCACTCAGCAGGAACCCACTGAGCCAAGAAGAGCAGAGCTAGGTGTGCCGTCAGGGGTATGCAGGATGCCAGGCCCCTCAGAGCCTCTGGACCCAACAGAGGGATAGGATGGTATAATGTTCTGGAGAAGGGGTCTGGGAAGACCGGGGGTGCAGAAGCCCAGGGTTTACTCATTGGTTCTGTGATCTTAAGTGAGTCAAATAATCCCACTGTCCCTCAGTTGTGCAGAGAAAACTTGGAGCCACCTGACTGCCTGCCACCTCTAGACTCACCTACTGCTCTTCCTCCCTTCAGATGCTTCCTCCTCAACATGGGGTCCCTCCTCTCCCCTTCCCAGAATTGTCCCAATCAATGACTCCCTTTGTCCCAGGTCTTCCATCTCTCCTTCCCTCTCTCTCTGACTTTTAAACATACTCAAGTCTCCCTCTTCCTAAAAAAAAAAAACCTGTCTCCACCTTAACCTACACCTGCATCTCCCTCCTTCCCTCCACTCCTTCCCCCACCCCCATACCATTCCCTCCACCTTATTCTCTCGCTGAAATTCCTCTTGCTAAGGCCATCAGTGGCCTCCTAATCCCAAACCCGAGAAGGGTCTATTTTCGATCTTCCCCAGATGCTGAGGCCTTTGACGCTGTTGGCCATGCCGACTTCTTTGTCTTCTGGGTCAAGACTCTCCAGGATTCCCTCCTTCCTCCAGGACAGTCACTACACCAGCTCTAATTCCTTTGCTCACCCTTTAAATGCTGGCCTTCTCCTTGAGCCTCTGCCCTTCCCCTGCCACATGTTTTCAGAGGACAAGTTCACTCATTCTCAGAAGTTAAACACTTCATACACTGATGATTTGAGTGCTTTATGTTCAGCCCTAATTTCTCTCCCAAGCTCTGTCCTAATATGTCCCATTTTCTTTTTTTTTTTTTTTAAATATGACTGGTAAGGGGATCTTAACCCTTGACTTGGTGTTGTCAGCACCACGCTCACCCAAGTGAGCTAACTGGCCATCCCTATATAGGGATCCAAACCTGTGGCCTTGGTGTTATCAGCACCGCACTCTCCCAAGTGAGCCACGGGCGGGCCCCTATATGTCCTATTTTCTATGCAGGCAATTTTAAATTCTTCAAACTAAAGAACATGTCTGCAGCTAGACTCATCTCTCCCCACTCCCCCGACCCACATATCATCATCAACTTAGTCCCCAACACCTCCCTCTCTTTCACACTCCCCCCCCAACTGGTTACTAAATATTATCATTCTATCCCCAGTTGCTCATTCCAGCAAATGCTTGCTAAGCTGCTCCCCATATGCTGGCATCGTGGGAGGCACTGGGGATGCCAGGCTTTATAAAACTCAGCCACAATGTAAAGACCACATAGTCTAGACCCTCAGACCTACTTCAGAATGTGGCCCTCCATCTGCCTTTCCTGAGCCATGGCCTGATTCTAGATCCCTCCCCAAGTCACAGGCTTCCTAACTGGTCTCTTTACCACAAGTCTTTCCTCACCCAAGCCCCTTCTTTGGAACTGCCAACATGGTATCTGCTTAAGAAATGTTATGTATCAAACCACCCTCCTGCTCTAATTGCTCTCTGCTCCTTAAATGAGAAGCCAAAGCTCCTTAGCAGGAAACCAGGGCCCTTCAAACTCAGGTCACAGCCCTGCAGACATATCTCCTACCTTCTTCCCAAGCACACTAAAGAAGCCACCTTTTCCTTTCCACCCCATGACCTTCCACACCCCTGCCTCTGCCCAGGCTTGACCTTCATTAAGATACCTACTATGGTTTGATGTGTCCCCCAAAGTTCACATGTTGGAAACAATCCCCTCCCCAAAATAGCAGTGTTGGGAGGTGGGATTTAATAAGAGGTGATTAGGTCATGAGGGTTCTGCTCTCATGAATGGATTAATGCTGATATCATGGGAGTGAGTTCCTTATAAAAGAATGATTCAGCCCCCTCTTGGTCACTCTTTTTTCCTTTCTTTCTCTCTCCCTTCCATTTTCCACCATGGAATAATGCAGCAAGAAGCCCCTCAACAGATGTGGCCCCTCAGCAAGTGGTTATGATCAGAATGTTGGTAGAACTGTGGACAGTAAAGGCAATTCTGATGAAGTCTCAGATGGAAATGAGAAACAAGGTATTGAATACTGGAGTAAAGGCCATCCTTGTTACAAAGTAGCAAAGAAGTTGGCTGAATTATGTCTGTGTTCTAAAACTTTATGAAAGGCAGAACTTAACAGCAATGAAGTAGGATACCTGGTGGAAGAATTACCTAAGCAGCAAAACATGTAGGCTACTGTGCAGCTTCTTTCAGCTGCATATAGTAAAATGTGAGAAGAAAAAATGATTTAAAGAGGGCATTTACAATTAAAAGGGTAACAGAACTTAGGGACTGGAAGGATTCTCAGCCTGGTCGTGTGGTAGAGAATAAAAGTATTCTCTGGAGAGAAAACCAAGGGTGTGGCCAAGCTACCATTTGATAAAATTAGTATGAACTATTTGATAAAGAGGTTAGTATTGGCATAGAGTATGGCCATGGCACTGTTTGATAAGAAAATTAGTATGATGAGAACGAAGCTGGAAACTATTCCTCAGGACAATGGGAGAATGACCCTGAAGGCACTTTGGAGATTACCTGTGCTGCCCTCCTACCCCACCCCAAGACCCGGAGTGCCAAGGAGAAGAAAATATATCAAAGGAGAGGCCCAGGGAGCCCTTGGGACCTTAGAGCTCACTGCCCAGGGTCACCTCAACTATCTGCTTGCCATATTCTGCATTCTAGTGCAG
This sequence comes from Galeopterus variegatus, assembly GCF_000696425.1. Taxonomy (NCBI): domain Eukaryota; kingdom Metazoa; phylum Chordata; class Mammalia; order Dermoptera; family Cynocephalidae; genus Galeopterus; species Galeopterus variegatus. Next base: position 90,348 of record NW_007731566.1, read on the forward strand.
CATTCCTCAGCCACTCTCAGCCGCCCCATGTGGGGCTTGACCCACCTCTCCAGAAGGCGCAAGCATAAGTCTTGGCAGTGATCATATGGTGCTAATTCTGAAGGCATGCAGAATGCAAGAGCTGTGGAGGCATGGCTTCCTCCACCTATATTTCAAAGGATGGCATGGATAGCCTGGGGGCCCAAGCAGAGACTTGTAGCAGGGATGGGGACACCAGAGAGAGCACCCAGTAGGGCAATGCCCAGTAGAACTGTGGTGTCAGAGCTGCCACAGAGAGTTTCCACTGGCCTAATGGAGCTGTGGGGGTAAAGTCATCCCCAAGACCCCAGAACTGTAGGACTCCCAGCATATAGCACCATCCTGGAAGAGCTTCAGGCATGACACTCCAACCTGTGAGAGCTGCCTGAGCCCAGCAGAGCCATAGGATGGGGCTGCCTGGGTCCTTGGAAGCCCAGCTCCCACCCCAGTGTGTCTGGAAGGTGGAACATGGAGTCAAAGAAGATTATTCTCAAGCCTTAAGACTTAGTATTATCAACCTGTTAGGTTTTGTATTTGCATGGGGTCAATTACACTTTTACTCTTGCCTACTTCTCCCTTTTGGAATAGGAATGTCTGTCTTATGTCTGTACACCATTGTATTTTGGAAGTAGATAACTTGTTTAATATCACAGACTTACAGTTTAAGGGAATTTGTCTTGGGATGAATTGCGCCTTGTGTCTCACCAATATCTGGTTTAGATGAGATTCTGGACTTTGGACTTTTAAGTTGGTGCTGAAATGAGTTAAGACTTTGGGGCTATTAGGATGAAATGAATGTATTTTGCATGTGAGAAGGACATAAATTTCAGGAGAAGGGGTGGAGTACTATGGTTTAAATGTGTCCCATAAAGTTCATGGGTTAGAAACTTGATCCCCAATGAAGCAGTCTTGGGAAACAGGACCTAATAAGAGGTGTTTAGGCCATGAGCCCTCTGCCCTCATGAATGGATTAATGTCATTATTGTGGTAGTGGGTTCCTTATGAAAGGATAGTTCAGCCTCCTCTTACACTGCAACCCTCAGTGTTGCCCCCGTACCGGACCGGGGACCGGCAACGGGATCACAACCCTTGGCGTTGCCCCCGCGCCTCGCTCAGCCAGTGAGCGGGAACCGGTCTGTATGTGGGATCCGAACCCTCGGCAGGAGCGCCTCCGCGCTTCCCAAATGGCGCACTAGCGCAGTGCGCCACCGGGCCGGCCCACAGACTTACAGTTTAAGGGAATTTGTCTTGGGATGAATTGCGCCTTGTGTCTCACCAATATCTGGTTTAGATGAGATTCTGGACTTTGGACTTTTAAGTTGGTGCTGAAATGAGTTAAGACTTTGGGGCTATTAGGATGAAATGAATGTATTTTGCATGTGAGAAGGACATAAATTTCAGGAGAAGGGGTGGAGTACTATGGTTTAAATGTGTCCCATAAAGTTCATGGGTTAGAAACTTGATCCCCAATGAAGCAGTCTTGGGAAACAGGACCTAATAAGAGGTGTTTAGGCCATGAGCCCTCTGCCCTCATGAATGGATTAATGTCATTATTGTGGTAGTGGGTTCCTTATGAAAGGATAGTTCAGCCTCCTCTTACACTCTTGCTCTCTCTCTCCTACCTTCCACCATAGAATGACATAACAGGAAGGTCCTCACTAGATGCAGCCCCTCAGTCTTGGACTTCCCAGCCTCCTGAACCATGAGCCAAATAAACTTGTGTTCATTATAAATTACCCAATCTGGGGTACTCTGTTATACCAGCACAAAACAGACTAAGACAATCCCCTAACCCCTCCCCACTCGTTCACCTGGACAATCCCACTCCTACAGCATGTGGCTCAAATGGTGCCTCCTCTATAAAGTCTTTTCCAATACTTTTAAACAACTGATGCTTTTGTTCCCACAAAATATTATTTACACCATGATTTCAGCACTTAACAGATTATAAAACTTTTTATTATATAATTACTGGTTTTCATGGCTTGTCCACTATCCATGACCTTTAAAATTGGAGACTTGTTTATACCAACAGTCTGAGTATCTATAGAAGACTATAGAAGATTCTTTATCACATACTGTAATTTTATATATTACATGATTATGCACTTTCACCTCTTGCCCATGAGACTATGACCTCTGTGGTCAAGAGCTTCTTTATAGCTCCAGATTCTATTACAGTGCCTAGAACGTAGTAGATGTTTTATAAACGTTTGACAAACAAGTAATAGCATGAGATTAGAGATATGTCACATCTCTTATTAATAACTGTAATGTACTGTGTGTTTACTATATGCAAAACTAGGATCTCTCCACCTCTGCACCACTGATTTTGGGGGCCAGACAACTCGTTGTTGTGGGGGCTGTCTTGTGCATTATGGGATGTTTAGCAGCATCTTTGACCTCCCCCCACTAGATGCCAGTAGGACCCCCCAATTCACAACTGTGACAACCAAAATGTCTCCAGACATTACCAAATGTCGAGAACCACTGTGCCAGACGTTCTTAAGGGCTGTACAAGTATTATGTCAACATGATGGGTTAAACACCATAATTACCTCCATCGCAGAGTGATAAGGATTGAATTATGTCCCCCAAGTTTTGTGTATTAGAAGGCTGTTCCCTACTGTGACTGTTGGGAGGGTGGGAACTCCTATTATGATAATTGAAAGGTAGATTGATCCATTCACTGAGTAATGAGTTGATAGATTAATGATAGTCATGGGCATAATTCTGATGGCTTTAAAAGGAGCCAATTGAGGTTAGCTCTCTCTCTGCTCCACCATTTGGCCATGTGAGACCCTGTGTTACTATCACCACCAACACAGCCTTCACCAGCTGTGTACCCTGGACTTTGGACTTCCCAGCCTCTGAAACAGTAAGCAATACATTTTGTTTTCTTACAAATTACCCAGTTCTGGGTATTTTGTTATAAGCAACAGAAGTGGACTAATACGTAGAGACAGGAAGTGGTACAACAAGGGTCAGTAATGTGCCCAGGTAGTACAATAAGTGAGGAGCGGAGGTGGGACTGGAACTCTGGCTGCTATGCTCCAGAGCCCCGCTCCTAACTCCCACCCTCTACTGCCTCTACTTAAACCATCGTGTGGAGGAATGGCTCCCTGGATCCCAGATCCCTGGAATGTCCACCCAGTGCCCTATGGAGCAACCCGAGGAAGGGGAGCCTCCAGCACATCAAAGCCCTTCAAATGCTTCAAACAGCTATAAAGAGCCTTTCAAGCCCCTTCCCAGGTGGGCTTCCTCTTGAGACAGGGTCTCTAGCCCCCGCAGCCCTGGCAGTCCTCTGGAAGCTCTCTAACATGTTTCCAAAGCACGCAGCTACATTTGTGGGATTAACAACACCCTCCAGCTGGACACCAGACTTCCTTAAATGCTGTCGCTTTCCTGCAGCCATGTCACACTACTGGCATAGCACTGAATTCCTCAGCTGGTAAGCCAGGTCTCCTGGGCCCTGAACTCGTGAGGTTCCCTTCTGAACCTAAATGCTACACCTGCTTCCATACATTTCACCAGCCTGTCAAGGGGCGTGTGTTTTGCTGGTGTCAGCTAACTCATAGTGATCCTTCTCACCTTAGTGTCCACTGTCTATACTCCACAGGGGACTAAAGCTGGGCTGCAAATTCAATGTAATTAACACTGCTGCTAGGTCAGGCAAGATGAGGATACAGGCCATGGGAGTTCTCCCGTGGGGTTATAATCCACCTTGACCGACTGCTCTTGGGGACAGATGATCGACTAATTGCAATTCCCAGAATGAACCACTCATTTATATCCCTTCTCCATAGCTCAACAACCCTCTCTGGGCTCCTTGTCTCACTTAGAGGGAGAACCCAGCCCTTGCTTCAATCTACAGGGATCCGTGTGGTCTGCCTCCATCACCTTCTCTCTCTTTTCCTAACCACCCCCCACCCCCCACCAGCCTCACCATGCCCCAATGAGGCCAGATGGGGACGCCCCCTCCCTTGGGCCCTTGCACTTGCTATTCACTCGGCCTGGGGTGCAGTTCCCCTAGATAGGGGCTTGGGAATCACTTCATCAAGCTCTTTATTCACCTTCTCCACTTCCCAGCAACAACCCCAAATGCACCAGCACGCAGGTCCCCTGCCCCACTTGCAAAGATTTCTTGTTTTGCTTGCTGCTGTAACACCCGTGTCTAGAAATATGCCTGGCAGACAGCAGGCTCTCAACACGAATTTTATGAATTAATAAATGGTTCCATTCATCAGGACATCACTGCCACAGTGCAGGTGGAACAGGAGCAGAAGAGGCAGTAACAGCAGGTCAGATCCCCTGCGGACCTTGTGCTGTAGGCCCTGGCTGGACTCTGGTTGGACACTGTGGTCTCACCCCATCACTGAACTGTGTTGTCACAGCATGCCTGGGAGGGGAGAGACCTGCCTTTCTCCCAGGCTCATTAGGGTCAGCAGAGGGCAGAGGAATTGACCAACTGCCCCCAAGCCACAAGAGGGACAATGGGGGCACCTCTCAAGCCATCCAAGCTCAGATGCAAGGAGACAGACAGGCTTCTCAGCACAGCGCAAAAGCCTCTCTGTTCCCCACCCAGGCTAACCCCCAGCTACCCCAACAGCCAGCCACTGCAAACTCCTGCAGAAGAACACTGCAGAGGATCACCCATTTTATCAGCTGCCAGTCACAAGACACCACCCGTAGTCACTTGAAAATCATACTTCTGGTGTCAGCCTGGGAGAGGCAAACGCTTTGAATTCCATTCTCAGGGTGAGAAGGTGGAAGCCCGTGTGACAGGGTGGGAGTCAAAAGCACAGGCCCAGGCCTCAGGTAACTAGAGGAGGAATTGGTGCCTGCATGGACCTGCCCCAGGTTCCTGGTCAGGGACTCCAGGGCACATTTCCATCCTGATCCCTCCCACCCAGGAGTGTTGCACTCAGCTGAAGCATCAGGGCTGGAACCCGGCTCCCTCCCTCCTCTGGCACCCAGATGCCTCTTCTGAAAATGGGTGACTACTCCAGCCCTGCCCTGTCCTACACGGTGGCCCCAAGCCCCAGGTGGCTACTGAGTACTTGCATTGTAGCTGGTCCACACAGACATGTGCTGTAAGTGGAAAACACACAGCAGATATCAAAGACTTAGTACAAAAAAAAGAAAAATATCACTTTAATAAGTATTTCATATGATTCACACATTGAATAAGTTTAGGCTATGTCAGGTTAAAATATTAAAATTAATACCACCTCTTTATTTTCACTTTTTAAAAATGTGGCTAATTAAAATGTTTTACAATTAATATAAAATTAGGTATGCAGCTTGCATTTGTGGTTCCCATTCTATTTCTATTGGACAGCACTGGGCCAGACAATATCCGAGATCCCTTTTAGGTCAAACTTTCTGTGAACCGAAGGCATTGGTGTCTACCCCTGAGTGCCCTCTAGAAACCCCTGGAGAGCTCAGCTTCCCAGGCTCCACTTTAGAAAGGCAAAAATCAGGGGCTCGAGATGTCTGAGGAGGGGTCCTGTTCATGCCAAGTCACAGCCAAGGTGTGACCAAGTCCAGAAGGCCTCCCTCTCTCTGTGCCTCTGTGCCTCTAGAAGCACGGTTCAGGTGGCACTGCTCCTGGCCGCAGGCTCAACCTCCCCTCTGCCCACACCCAGCCTCTTCCCAATCCTGGCATCTCGCCCCAGCACCTGCAGGGGCCAGCCTCATAGCCACCCCTCACACACCTTAGCAGAGCCCACCCAGGTAGGCAGCCACGTTTGGGTTGGCAAGCAGGGTGGATGGAACTGGCTTGTCGGAGCCTTCTCTCCTCCTCTGACCACTGACAAGGTGTATGGCTGTGGGGGAATGACCTGACATCCCTAAGCCCCAGTCTCCTAATCTGCAAAAGGCAGGTAATGTCCCTACCACAGAGTGTCGTGGTATATAGTGAATAGATAACACAGGCAAGGCACAGAAATGCACTGTGACTAGTAATGACTAGCAGTACTCCATCTCCATGTATGACTGGGGTCCCAAACTGCAACTGTGTAAATATGGGGTGAATGAAAATATTCTTTAAAATGCTACCTTTTGATCCCTCTGTCTGTGACCAAAAGCACAGAAATAAAGACAGTGAATCTCATACCATGAACAGCTGCTTGTCCCCTGAGCTGAGAAAGTACCAGATGACCCCTAGACCTCACCAGCATTTCCTAAACACCCCTCCACACACACATCGAAGATAGGAATTTTAGCTTACATTTCCCCATCTGCACACCCCTGCCCCCAATCTCAGAATGGAGGCTGGGCAGAGGCAGGGGTCAAAGCCAACAGTTTTACCTTGAACCCTTGTCAGGGCAGGGGGTGACTGTGTTATAAATGTTGAGGATCTGGAGTCAGTGGCCGGGGCCGAGACCACACCTTCTTCCCAGCCCCCCTCCTCCCGGCCACAGCTTCCTGCACGGGGTCCAGCCTGCCCAATCGCCAGGTGCTTCCTCACTCCCCCAGTTCTGTCTCTGTCACATTGCCCTGCTTTATTTCCTTCGTGGCAGTTACACCACACGGTCTCCAGTCACCCTAGACTGTGCGCCTCAGGAAAGCAGGGGCTTCTCGTGCTCCACAGTATCTCCAGCACCAAATTTAATGCCTGACACATGGCAGGTAACAGACAAATATTTAAATGAATGGATGTCTGAATGAATGAGCAAATAAGCAAAACAACTGTGAACAGGAAGTTTCAAGTGAAAACATCCCAGGCCCTTATTTCTCAAAGTCCTGGGCATCCAGGATGCCAGGGGCTTGCTAAAGGCTCACAATGGAAGGTGGCAGAGCCAACAAGTGCCACCACACTTTCTGCCAATGTATGTCGCAGCACTCACAAGGACACCTCATCCACCAGGCAGTTGTTTCTGCAGAACTGGCTGTTTCCACCTTTGGCTCATCTTAACCACTACCAGCTCCAAGGCTGCAGAACCACATCAGAAGCTGACGTCAAACAAACTCTGGGTGGTCCCAGGAGGGCTACAGGCATGGGGACACCCTATTACCCAGAAACCTCCTTGCTCCTTCCTTGATTCTCAACAGGGCCAGGCTTAGACCTCAAAGTACCTCTGGCCTCCTGGAGGCAGTGGAAAGGGGTCTAAACTTTGAAAGCCTGAGGTCCAATCCAGCCCTTGCAGTCACTGGCTGGGTGACCCTGACAAAGTACTTAATCTCTGAGCCTCAGACTCCTCATCTGTAAAACGGAGGTAGCAAGAACAAGTTCTCAGTGCCGTCATGAGCCTCAACACACATCCTGGTATTTAAAGGCCATGGCCTCAGCACAGGCCAGGCACAGAGCAAGCACCGGACACCTAGATGGTGACGGTAACACCTGACTCTGGCCTCCTTCAGCACATGGCAGCCCCTCTCCACTCCAGGTCTGCTCCAACCCAGCAAAGGGAGAGGTCCTTAGCTACTGCTTCTACCTGATACCACAACCGCACTCACCTCTCCTCCATAAGGTGCACAGGACTCTGCAGCTGCCTGGGGAGACTGGGAGGGGTGCTACCACCCAGACTCTGACCTGCACTGAGCCCAGATCCTCCTACTGGCCCAGACTCAAGGGTGCATTGATGCGACTGGGGGCAGTGTGGTGGTGGGAGAGAGGGAAGAGGCCACATTGGGGAAGTCAAGTGCACGCTTGCTTTCTCTCCCCAAGTGCAGCACCTCCTAGAATCAGCACCCAAGCCCCAATCAAATCCCTCTCCTGAGTAGCAACCCCTCTCCAGAACACACCCTTTCAAAGCTGCTCTGCTACTCAGCAGGGACAGTGGTGCATAGTGCTCAAGAGTTAAATAAGACCCCAAAAGCACAAACAACAAAAGAAAACATAAATGGGATTATATCAAGCTAAAGGCTCCTGCACGGCAAAGGAAACAATCAACAGAATGAAAAGACAACCCACTGAATGGGAGAAAATATTTGCAAACTATACATCCGACAAGGGATTAATATCCAGAATATACAAGGAACTCAAACAACTTCACAGTAAAAAAACAAATAATCCAATTAAAAAATGGGCAAAGGAGCTGAATTGACATCTTCAAAGGAAGACACACAAATGGCCAATAGGTACATGAAAAAATGTTCAACATCACTAATCATCAGGGAAATGAAAATCAAAACCACATCGAGATATCATCTCACCCCAGCTAGACTGGCTATTATCAAAAAGACTGAGAAGAACAAATACTGGCAAGGATGTGGAGAAAAGGGAAATCTTCTACACTGTTGATGGGACTGTAAAATAGTACAACCACTATGGAAAATAGTATGGAGGTTTCTCAAACAACTACAGATAGAACAACCATATGATCCAGCAATCCCACTGCTGGGTGGGATATACCCACAGGAATGGAAATCATCATGTTGAAGGGATACCTGCACTCCCAATAGCCAAAATATGGAACCAACCTAAATGTCCATCAATAGATGAAGGGATAAACAAAATGTGGTATATACATGCAATGGAATACTATTGAGCTTTAAAGAGGAAGAAAATTCTGACACAAGCTATAATATGGATAAACCTTGAAGACACTGTGCTAAATGAAATAAGCCAGTCACATAAAGACAAGTACTGTGTGATTCCACTTATAGGAGGTCTCAGAGTAGTCAAAAGCATAGAAACAGAAAGTGGAATGGTGGTTGCCAGGGACTGGTGGAGAGGGAATGGGAGTTATTTTTAATGGGTATAAAGTCTCAGTTTTGCAAGAAGAAAAGAGTTCTGGAGATGAATCGTGGTGACAGTAGTACATTAGGAATGCACTTAATGCCACTGAACTCTTCACACTAAAAAATACATATAACATTATGTTTGTGTATTTTACCTTAATATGAAACTGGAGGAATAAAAAAGGAAAGAACAAAAAAATTGACAAGTCAATTCACAGATTAAACCCAAACACCTAACAAACACGTGAAAAGATGCTCCGCCTCACTAGTGACCAGGGAATGCAGATTAAAACCAAATATCACTTCTCACACATTGCTGGTAGGAGTGCAAATTGATACAAAGACTTAGAAGAGCACTTCACGATATCTAGTGAGGTAAAGATAGCATACCTTACAATATGGTAATTACATTTCTCATAGCCCAGAGTAACCCTCCCTTGTATGTGTACACCCCACTCAGGAGTGTTTATTAAACATTAGTGCAGTAGCAAAAAATGGAAACAACTTAAATAGCCATCAGTAATGGACAGCTAAATAAACTGTGGTGTATCAATACAATTAATCTATATGAATCAATTTGGATAGACCTGAAAACATGATGTTAATTTTTTTAAAGTGTCGCAAAATGATACATAAAGTATGAACCCCAAAACAGTACTGTTTATGTGTATGTGTGTACATGGTGCATGTGCTTGTGTGTGTGGTAAAAGAAAAAACTGCAGGTGTGCACCCAATTTTAAGCAAGAATTATATTCCATAAAGATGGGGAAGAATGGAATATTGTAGGCGCAAGTCTTTAGTTCTATACTTGCTATATTTTATTTCTTAAAGGAAAAAAATCTGATGTAATATGAGAAAAATGTTCACATTTGTTAAATCTGGCTGATTATCACATGGAAGTCTGTTACGTCACTTTTTACATGTTTGAAATATTTTATATTGCAAAGAAAGAATACAGATTTTGAAGAAATATAAATTCAGAGGCTATACAAGAAAAGATGGATTTATTCATCCACATAAAATTGAAGTGACAGAAAAACAGAGTGGGGAGGGTCAGGGGAATGGGGACACCCTGGCCAGGCCCTGTGGTCCAATGTGCACGCTGTGCCCAGCAGCTGGGCCACGTCCATTCCCTGTCCTCAGAGTGGGACACAAGGAGGGACAAGAAGGGCCAGGTGAAGCCTGTGCTGGGGTCTGAGATCAGCTGCTTCCACTTCTCCAGTTACGATCCCTGGAGCTACTGTTATCCAGTGAGTCCAGCCACGCTACGAGATAGTGCCCTGTTTTTATCCCTCTTTGCCCAACAGAGACAAATGACAAACGAGGAAACACATTTGTTATATATACAACAGACCAGCTAATTCCCTTAGTCTATAACATGCTCATGCAAATCAAAAAGGAAAAAAAAAAAGAAACCAAATTTAAAAACAAGGACATGAATATTGTTTCCTGTAAAGAAATATAAATGGCACATAGGAAAAGATGCTCATTTACATTTGAAAATACCAGCATGGTGGAGACAGTTTTTCACATTATAACAGCACAGCATAAGAGGCCCAAGGCGCTTGCTGGAGTGTGGGGACACCAGTCCTCTCACAGACCTGAGGTGGAAGCGAAACCAGGGCCACCTTCTGGGAGGGATTTGGCAATATCTATCAAAACCACTCTTACCCTGGGGACTCCATTGCCAAAAGTTTATTCTTTGGAAGAATCTCTGATGTTTGTACAGAAATTTGACTATTAAGATTTTTATCGCGGCACTTTTTGTAACAGCGAAAGATGGACACAACTGAAACCAATCCATAGAGACTTGTTTAGAGGTGGGGCTGGTGAGGCTGAAGCGGGCTCCTCTGATCTGTCCTCACCAGCCCCCCCACCCCCTGCCCTGGGCTATTCCGTGATCAATAATAGGGTGACAGATGTCAAGGGCGGGCCTAAGCTGCGCCAGAGGTGCCAGATGCAAGGGACAGACATTCATGGCAAGTGGGTCCGCTGGCCTGGCCTCCCCTCCTATCGGCTGTGCATGGAAGTCAGGGGCGCGGAATCCAGCCCGACCTCGCTGCGCCGCCCTCTCCCCCACCCCCCCTCCATTGAGACCGTGCACAGACAAGGAAACACTATGTAGCTGTGAAAAAGAGGATGCAGGGGCTGGCCCAGGGCTCACTTGGGAGAGCGTGGTGCTGACAACACCGAGTCAAGGGTTAAGATCCCCTTACAGGTCATCTTTAAAAAAAAAAAAGAGGATGCAAATCTATGCGTTGATATCAAGTGATCTCCAAAGCATAACATTACATTTTAGAAAGGCAGGTGGAGAACTGTTCTGTATAGCTCCAAATGCACTTTTATTTATTTATTTTTTTTAATTTAATTTTATTTTTTTTTGTCTTTTGTCTTTTTCCGTGTCCGGCAACGGATGGCAACCCTCAGTGTTGCCCCCGTACCGGACCGGGGACCGGCAACGGGATCGCAAGCCTCGGTGTTGCTCCCGCGCCTCGCTCAGCCAGTGAGCGGGAGCCGGTCTGTATGTGGGATCCGAACCCTCGGGCGGGAGCGCCGCCGCGCTTCCCAAGCAGCGCACTATCCAGTGCGCCACCGGGCCGGCCCTCCAAATGCACTTTTAACAAAAAAGTTATGTGTGCACAGATGTGTCTGCATATGAACAGATTACTCAGAAGGATGCGGACAAAACAGAGGTGGCTGACTCAAAAGAGGGCAGCCCTGGGGCACAGGGGTCTGGAATGAGAGTGGCTTTGTTTTTATTATATACCGGTTTGTCCTGTTTAAATTTTTTTTTTTTTTTTTTAAAGATGACCGGTAAGGAGATCTTAACCATTGACTTGGTGTTGTCAGCACCACGCTCAGCCAGTGAGCTAACCAGCCATCCCTATATGGCATCCGAACCCGTGGCCTTGGTGTTATCAGCACCACACTCTCCCGAGTGAGCCATAGGCCGGCCCCCTGTTTAACTTTTTTAAACTGGTAAGTGTCGTACACTTCCACTAAAAACTTGATAAAAACTGGCCTCAATCCCACCCCTCCTTCTTCCTCCTCCTTCCATCCCATTTCCTTTCCCTTTCCCCTCTCCCCTGCCCTCCCAACTGTGCAGTAACATCATAGAATGTAAAAAAAATAATATTAATTTAAAAAGACCAATTATTTCAAACTATAAATAAATAAATAATGAAAACTTGATAAGAAGAAAAAAGAGGAAGAAGAAAAATTAGGAATATAAACATTGGAGTCTTGCGCACCTGGACGTGAATTCAGGATTGACCATTCACCAGCTGCGCGAGTGTGAACAAGCCACCTCTCCAAGTCTCAGGTTCTCTGCTGGGCAAAGAGAGATAAGAACACGGCACTATCTCGTAGTGTGGCTGGACTCACTGGATAACAGTAGCTCCAAAGATCATAACTGGAGAAATGGAAGCAGGTGATCTCAGACCCCAGCACAGGCTTCACCTGGCCCTTCTTGTCCCTCCTCGTGTCCCACTCTGAGGACAGGGAATGGACGTGGCCCAGCTGCTGGGCACAGCGTGCATATTGGACCGCAGGGCCTGGCCAGGGTGCCACCCTCCCTCTGCTTGCCAAACCACACACCCTGGTGCAGGGCTGTGCCCAGCTGGAGGGGTTACTTTTTAAAAATTTACACAAAAGCTTTGTATGGACTAGCAGCAACACCTTTACAGAGGTTTAGACCTGCCTTTCCTCTCCACATTAAAAACTGCCCAGTGCAAAGATCTGGGTTTGCACAGGGTGGGGGCTTGCCCAAGGCACCCCTGTAAAAGCTGGCAGAGCTAGCCCATCCGTGTTTATCTTTCTCTGTCATTTCCCCTGTGCTCACAAGATACCCTCTCCATAAGCAGGTGTGGTTTCGGCAGAACCAGCTCCTTCCACCTTTGGTCCAACTACACCCACTTCTTAATTCTAGGGCAGCTGGCCAGCACTCTAAAGTGAGTTCACCCTGAGGATTAACTCTGTGTGGTCCCAGGAGAGCCAAGGGTGACACCTCCCTCCTTCCCTACTTGCTCCTCAGAAGGGCTGTAGGAATGCCCCTGTCCCAACACAGGCTGGGGACCCCAAGGCCTTGCAGGACACAGTGAGGATGGGCAGTACAGCAGAAACAGCAGCCAACAGGGACTGTGGGCCTACTATGTGCAAGGCACTATCTCAGACACCACAATACAGCAGCAAACAAGATGACGGGCTTGTGCTCACAGAGTTTACAACTAGGTGGAGACAGATACACGATGAACAAATAAATGAATAATATAACAATGGTCCATTCTATGAGGCCAATAACACAGGGCAGTGGAGCTGGGAGTGATTGGGCAGCTCCTCTGCAATTGAGTGCTTCGGACCACCTCCCTGAGGCCTTTGGCTCTTTGACCTGAGATCTACATGAAAGGCCACCATGCGAAGATTGGGAGTTGGCGAGGGACAGAAGGTTCCAGACTGAGAAAAGAGCAAAGACCCTGTGCTTGTCGGGTATAAGGAACAGAAACAAATCTGATGTGACTGCAGACAGTGAGGAAAGGCCAAAAGCATTTCCAGGGAAGCCATGGGGCCCAGGTGGTATAGGATGATGCAGGAGCTTGAATTTTATTCTAGGTGTCATGAAAAGTCATTGGAAAAATTCACGTGGTATGTTCTTCATTTCTGGTTTCATTATTAATTTCTAGTTTTATTGTTTTGTGAAAGCATATTGCCTTCGCCATTTCTACTTTTTTGGAATTTCAGTTCTTTTTGCCCAATAAGTGGACAAATTTTGACAATGTCCCATGGATGCATAAGGAGTAGGTATAACATCTCCTTTCATAACGTATGGGTGGAATATGCAGTGATTCTATGCTACATTATTAAAACGTTCTCTAGGATTCCTATATTTTTACTTATTCATCCACTTGACATATCAAGGAAGAGAGAGGTAAATTCATTTTCCTCACTACTGATGAATTTGGCTATTTCTTCTTGTACATCCTGTACTCCTTATCTTGTGAATATTGTTGCTATGTTATTTAATCATGACTATAAGTCTGTATTATGGATGGTACACATTTTCTTATAGAACATGCTTTTTAGTATAGTCATGTTTTTTTATGTTTGTGCTTCAAATAAAAATGATTATGCCAAAAAAAGAAAAAAGAAAAGTCATTGGAGGGTATTAACGAGTCCTGACACCACTGGATCCCTTCTTAAGAGATCGCTAGGGCTATTGTACAGCCATTGTGCATAATTTCATTGAAATTTAAAACCACTTTATATGGTAGTATTCTTTTATTCTCATTTACTGATGAGAAAACTGAGGCACAGAGAGATTAAGAGTCCCAAGATCACACATCTAGAAAGTGAAGCCAGGATTTAAAATTCAAGCACTCTGAATAGCTTTTAACCCCTACACTCTATGCCACCCATGAGGATTGGGAAAAGCTGTCTGGGGTCGGTCTGGACTGGCCAGTCACTGGCCAGGTGACCCCAACAAGGTACTAAACCTCTCAGAGCCTCAGACTCCTCACCTGTAAAATGGAGGTGGCAAGAACAAGTTCTCAGAGGTGTTGCAAGCCTCAAAACGCATCCTGGTATTTAAAGTCCACAGCCTGGGGGCTGGCCAGGCACAGAGCAAGCACTGGGCACCTGGACAGTGACAGTGATACCTGGCTCTGGCCTCCTGCAGCACGTGGCAGCCCCTCTCCACTCAAGGTCTGCCCTGGCCCAGCAAAGGGGGGGACCCTCAGTCCCTGCTCCTACCCAATACCACAACCACACTCACCTCTCCTCCAAAAGCTGCACGGGACCCTGAAGATGCCTGGGGAGATGGGGAGGGGCGCTGCCAGCCAGACACCGCCGTGCACTGAGCCCAGATCCTCCTACTGGCCCAGACTCAGGGGTGTGTTGCTGGGTTGGGGGGGGAGGGGAGCGTGGTGGTGGGAGAGAGGAAAGAGGCCACATTGGGACAGTTGGTTGCTCCCGTGCACTCTCTTTCTGGGTACAGCACCTCCTGGTGTTGGCGCCCAGGTCCCTGACTAGTTCTACCTCACCCAGCCATCCCAATGGGGCTTGAACACAGATCCTCTCATCCTGGGTCAGAGATGCACCCCCTCTCATGAGCAGTGCCCCCTTGCCACCAGGATGCCGTCTGTCCACAGGCAGTACCCTACACCTGAGCAGTCCCTTATTTCTAGAGCGATACTCCCTCTGCAGAGTTAACATGCGCTCTCCAGAGCAGATACTCCCAAAGTTCCCCCGCAGGGAAAGTGTAGTCCTGGAATTGCCACACAGGTAGATAAAATCTGAGCTTTGCCCCACAAATGCTGGCTATCTGCTCTATTTTTGTAGTACAGTATCTGGGAGCAGTAGGGATTCAGGCACAGAAACCTCTCTCTCCTGCCTAGTCTCAGTGGGGACCCTCACCACTGTAGGATTTATACTCCAGAACACTGGTCAGCACTGAGATGGTCAAACTGGCCCACGCTGGTGGTTCAGGAACAAGGAGGTTTCTGGACGCTGGCAGAGGAGGGCCGGTTCCTGAATTCCTATTAGGAGCCCAGTTGGGTTAAAAGGAGCTGAGTGTGGGAGAGAGGAATGTTGTGCATGTTGGTGTGAGGATGGGGGTGGGGGTAGGGGTCCCTAGAAGAAAAATGGAGACTGTGGGGAAGGAAAATCAAGCCTTCCACTTTCTGCATCAGCCTGTGCCCTGGGAACAGAAAAGACGGTAAGGAGTCCCTCTTGAGATTGTCACATCAGTTAAGATTTAGATGAACCAGCCAGTCTCATATACGGCTCTCCTCAAGGTAAAGGTGAGGGAAGGGAAGGGTGGCTAGCAACGGGGGGCTGCTGGGCAATGCTACCTCCGGGTGGCATGGGTGGGAACCCAGGGCTGGCTGATGGTCAGGTTAGCAGAGAGAACTCAGGGCCACCTCTCCTGGGATCACCCACCCTCTACGAGGCAAACGTGGAGGTGAATCTGTCTGAGCCACCACAGCCCTGTCCAAACCCCAGAGCCGGGAGGCACAGGTAGTCGCTTCCCACACCCACCTTGTGGTCTCAGTAACATACTCAGACCTTTCCATGTCAACCACCTGCATGTGCTTCTGCATGCGCACACACTGGTCCCTGCTCAGAACGCACGGTGACGTGGTGGTTCCTCTGCACCCCCCCACACACAAATCTCTCTCATTCCTCCTCCTCCTCCCCTCCCACCCCACCCCGCCCCGCCCCACATACAGCATCTGGGGCCTGCTGGGCCCCCTCTGCCAGGGCGCTCTCTTCCCCCATTCCTCGGCGGCCTGCGGTGAAGGAGCACTGCTAGCTGTTGTGGCTCCTGCCTCTCCCCCCACCACTGGGTGGGTCCCTGCAACCTCAGCCCTGGCTCCTGCAGAGTTTGTTTGTCAGCTGCAGGTCCCTGGAGCTATCAGCCAGGGAGTGGCTATGCTAGCCCTCTGGGGACCTCTTCACCTCTGAAAGTTGGTTAAAGTGAAGCCCTGGGCTCCCGGTCCTCTACCCGGCCAAGCCCAGCTCCCAGGAAGAAAATCGAGCTCCTGTCTCACTCAGGTACTTGGGGAGGTGGGTTATGGGGGAGAGGGAGGTACAGGCAGAGGTTCTGGGCAGGAACCCCAGCCACGCTGATGGGACATCCTTGGGGGTCTGGAGAGGGTCCTGGGGAAGCCTGTGGCCATGGCCAAGCATGCCGCCTAATGGAGGGCACCCTTGGCCCGGCTCTCACAGCACACACTCACCATTCTTCAGGTCTGTTCCAGCCTCTCTGCACCTGTGCTAATCCATGTGAGAGGAACTGTCCTCTCAGTCCACCCAGCACCCATATCTGGAACACTCCTAGGCCTTCCCCCAGCTGCCCCACCCCCTGGCTCTGACCTTCTGGGCTAAAGCCCTGAGGCTTCAGCAATTTCAGGATCATCCCATCACCCAGATCTGGGGGAGGAGATGGGAGGGCACGACTCAGGCCAGGCAGGGCCTGGGGACAGAGGATTCCAGAGTTCAGGGCTTGTTCAGCAGGTCTGGGCTGTGCCCCACACCCATCTCTCCACTGAGCTGCCGGCCAGGGCCCTACAGAATACCCCCAAGATGGAGACCCTAAACTAACTGAGGGAGCTGCCACGGGTCAAGCCAAGTACCACAACCTCAGTTTCTCTGTCACCCATAGGCCCAAAACCCATGCCGGGATAAGCTGGGGCCTCCGCCAGCAGCCCGTCCTCCCTCCTCTCTTAGGAACCATCCCTAGTCTCAAGTTGGGTCCACTGCAGCCAGGGGACAAGCACCACCCCTAAGGCTAACGCAAATCCAGAGGCTCTTCTTAAGGAGGCCTGGCACCAGAAAAAGATTCAGAGGAACTGAGGCACAGAAAAGTGGCAGACCCTGAGAAAAGCCAGGCCAGCAAGTCCCCATAGGGGCCCTGGCCCCATCTGAAGGTGGAAGGGGCCAGAGGCCCCAGCAATCCTCCGGGCTTCTTCTGAGTGTCTGTTCCGCCTGCCTAGGAGGAACTGAAGGGATCACGGCCCCAGGACACAATACCTCCCGCCCCAAAGAACACATCCAAGCCTGGCCAGCTCACCTGGCCATGCTGGGCTGTCAGTCCAGCTGTTCTGAAAAGAGAACATTTTCTTCTCTGGACAACCGCAGGGATAGTGATGGTAAGAAGACAATGTCTGACTCACTGAGGGTGGGGACTGCAGAGAACAGGGCCACAGGGCCTGCCGAGGGGGTGGGCCACAGCACAGAGCTCGGGGGCCCTGGGTTGCAGGCTGGCTGAGTGTGCTGGGAAGGGGCCTTGGGACCAGCCTGGCAGGGCACAGCAAAATGCTGCAGTGAGTGCCCTACAAGCACTGGGAAAAGGGGTTGGCTGGAGGGGTTCTGGAGCCAGGGCAATAGAAGACCAAGGGGAAGGAGGAAAAGGATTCCCTTTTTAATGGGATTTGTACAGTTACAGGGTGGGGCCAAGGATGGCCTCTCAGGCCCAGCCCAAAACCCTACCTGGCCTCACTCACAGACAGGTCCCACAGCCCCTTCCTCTGCAGTCCAGGCCTGGTGGGAAGGGCCCATGGAGAGGCAGACAGAGCATCACCAAGCAAAGGTCAGTGACCTGGAATCTGTCCCCTTCCCACCGTGGGAAGGAGGCAGGAAGTAGAATTGTGAGGTCAAGACCCACACTTCTCCTCCCACCCTCTCTTCCTGTCAGTGGTTCCTCCCTCCCCCACTCCCTATCCCCTTTCCAGCCATCCCATCCTGGTGTCTCTCGGTCCCCATCTCCACCTCCTCCTGCCTGCCTCCCAGCCCCCACCCCCAGTTATGTAAGGGGCCTGAGAACACACAGAGGGAGCTTTGTTGTCAAACCAAATCCATACGGAGCCGGAATCGGCCAACACAGCTGTTCCCCATTCCCTCTGCCTTGGCAGGGTTGAGACTCCAGGCAGGAAGCCCCTACACGCCTCCATTTTGGGAAACACGGGACAAACACTGACCTAAGGGCCCCCAGGCAGCTGAATGGGTGGCCAAAGATCAGACACCACTGTGTGGGACCACAGCCCCCAAGACAGAATAAAGGCACAGTACAAATCCAGGGTCACAAAGACCAGAGAGGCAAGTTCTGGTCTAGGGGTGGGGTGCAGACCTGCACAAGTGCGCCCCATGTTCTTGCACACACACACACATGCCCATATACTCTCACACACAACCCATGTACATGCTTACAGGCA
>NW_007731566.1:108978-114555 GCF_000696425.1 Galeopterus variegatus
CAGGCAGCTGAATGGGTGGCCAAAGATCAGACACCACTGTGTGGGACCACAGCCCCCAAGACAGAATAAAGGCACAGTACAAATCCAGGGTCACAAAGACCAGAGAGGCAAGTTCTGGTCTAGGGGTGGGGTGCAGACCTGCACAAGTGCGCCCCATGTTCTTGCACACACACACACATGCCCATATACTCTCACACACAACCCATGTACATGCTTACAGGCACGTGTATACAGACACAAACGAGCATCGGTCCAAGCATAACAAGCTGTTGTATGTTCACCTGGAAGGAGTCTGAGCAGAAATCTCTCTGCTCTGGCCAACTCTCCCCACCCTAGCAAGCAGCTCTAGGGGAAAGAGCTCGAGCTCTCGAGAGAGGAGGATGGAGGTCAGAGGCCAGGGAAGCTCCACCAGCCAGCCCTTCTTTGGAGACCCTCAGGCTCCAGAGGGACAAGATCCCACTTACCTGCCCAGGAAGATGTCCAGGGAGGTGAGTGAGGGCCCAGGGAGCTGGGCAGGCACTGTCCCTTCACCCAACCTGGCTGCTGCAAGAGCCACCTGGGCTCTAACGTAAATGTCGGAGCTGCCAACAGAAGGAGCTGCTGCCTCCTCCCCTGGAGGCTCCCCATGTGGGTTCTCCTGAACATCCTGCCCCCAGGGAACCCAATCTGGCCACCCCCAAGTCCAGCTGCCACTATGAGGACAACCTGAATGCGGATGCCTGAGAAGCGTGGGGGGGCAGAGGGGTGGGAAGCAGAGGGACAAGGGGAAGGAGAGAAAGAGGGGGGCAGACACAAAAGTAGAGGGGAGAGGGGAGGAGACAGAAAAGGACTGAAAAACAATGAGGAGGAAGGGGACAGAGAGGGCACGAGAAGGAGAGGCAGGCAGTGGTCTGGAGAGAAGCGCCCATACTGCCTGTGAAGACACTTGCAATTTAGAAATGTCATTCCCAACAGTGCCCAAGCCATGGAGGCATAGTCGGAGCAAAGGCAAGGAGGTGAGAATACATGTGGCATCCCTCCGGGAAAATGAGAACAGTCTTACTGGAGCTGAATGGGGGTTTTCAAAAAAAAAAAAATTTTTTTTTTAAAGATGACCAGTAAGGGGATCTTAACCCTTGACTTGGTATTGTCAGCCCCAGGCTCTCCCAAGTGAGCTAACAGGCCATCCCTATATAGGGATCCGAACCCATGGCCTTGGTGTTATCAGCACCGCAGTCTCCCAAGTGAGCCATGGGCCAGCCCTTCAAAAAAAATTTTTTAAGCAAAGAAACCCTCTGTCCCAGTTTCAAAAGAAATTTTAAGGGCCGGCCCGGTGGCGCACTGCTACAGTGCGCCGTTTGGGAGCGCGGTGGCGCTCCCGCCGAGAGTTCGGATCCCACATACAGACCGGTTCCCGCTCACTGGCTGAGTGAGGCGCGGGAGCAACACCGAGAGTTGCGATCCCGTTGCGGTCCCGGTCAGGTACGGGCGCGACACTGAGGGTTGCGATCCGTTGCCGGACACGAAAAAAGACAAAAAGGAAAAAAAAGAAATTTTAAGTGGAAACCCAATACGTAGAAGGAATAAAAGTGGAGATGTTCAGGGTGAACCCCTCCATCCACACCCCCCACCAGCCTCTCACACCTGACCCTCTCAACTGGACAAAGTCCAGACCACTTGTCTTAGCCCACCCAGTCCTAGAGGGGCTTTCAGCCTCAACAATCCCAAATCTTCAGGGCCTAGAGGATAGGCTGAATGAGGAAGGCATGAGGAGGGGACTGGAGGGTGGGCTGGAGGGGCAGAGAGAGCCAGGGTCACTCCTGAGGCTTAGCCCAACCCAGCAATACGCCCACCTCCTCCCTGTCTGGAGAGCGAGATGCTCTGGGACCTTGAACAAGTAAGTTGCTTTTCTGAGTCTCCACTCCCTCATTTGCAAAAAGAAAAATTTAAGGGGCAGCTACTGGGTGCCAGCACAGTGCTAGCTGCTAGGGATTTGGCAGTGAATAAGATAGTCATGGGTCCTGCCCTACCCTGGTGGGTATCAGCAGACCTCAGAGGTCTCTCCCAACCTCAAAAATATTCATCTCATCTGTGCACCACAATCCTTTGAGGTGGGGCA
This sequence comes from Galeopterus variegatus, assembly GCF_000696425.1. NCBI lineage: Eukaryota > Metazoa > Chordata > Mammalia > Dermoptera > Cynocephalidae > Galeopterus > Galeopterus variegatus. The sequence continues at coordinate 111,077 of NW_007731566.1, forward strand.
GGTACTGTTACCCCAATTAACAGATGTGCTGATTGAGAACTAATAACATCAAGACCTGCATGAGGTCACACCACTGGAAGTAGACAGAGAGGAGACGAAGAATGTCTCCAGGAGTGGCTGCTGCCCAGCCACCTGCCCTCTTCCCCTGGACCAGAAAGCAGGCACTCGTCAGTCTCTGGGCCTCACCCCGGAATCACAGAAAACACATGAGCCAGCATTTATAGAGGACTAGGTTCCAGGCACTGGCTGTTATATGAAAAGAAGTGCTAATTTATCAGAGGAGAAAACAGAGGCTAACGAAGGCCGACAGCTGCTCCAGCCAAGGCTGTGCATGGAGGGGAGGGCTGAGAGGCCTGCAACCTGCCCCTAGAACACCAGTCTCATGGATCCACACCACCACCCAGGGGCAAGCCTCCAGGACCACCTGCCTTTGGTTCAGCTTTCACCTCCCGCTGTGGTCCACTCTGGGCTCATCCTGGACACAGGGTCACTTCCCTGTCACATGAGTGAGACCTGAGGAGAGTGGAGAATGCAGGGGGAATGAAGTGGCTGTGCTGGGTGGTCAGGAGGCTTCACAGAACAGGAGCTCGAGCTGATGCTGAAGGACACTTGCAATTTAGAAAGCTCGTTCCCAACCATGCCCAAGCCACAGGGACACAGCCGGAGCAAAGGCAAGGAGGTAAGAATACACGTGGCATCCCACCAGGAAAATGAGAACATTACTGGAGCTGAATGGGGGTTTTCAAAAAAAAATTTTTTTTAAGCCAAGAAACCCTCTGTCCCAGTTTCAAAAGAAATTTTAAGTGGAAACCCAATATGTAGAAGAAATAAAAGTGGAGTTGTTCAGGGTGAACCCCTCCTCCTAAGCCCTTACTCCCGAGATGCCACCCAAGTGAGGGTTCCACGTAGAAGAAGAAGACTGACTTAGGGGCTAGGACCAGTCTGTGCAGGGACCTGAAGGTTACTGGGGAGGTGCAGAAATGGAACCAGCTGACCCTGGGGTGGGGGGAATGGAGCCATGTCCTCCTCAGGGGACAGACTACTGCCCATCCCCACCTGGGCTCCTGCCTGCCCCCGGGTGTCTGAACAGAGACCCCCAATAGCTCACCTAGCAAAAGGCTCTTCTCCCTTTGCCCTGGGAAAAGGAGGGACACGGTAAAGACAAAGTTAGAAAACCTGACTACATTTTCCATTCATTCATCAAGCAAATATTTATTGAGCACTTATTATTTGCTAGACATCATTCCAGACATTAAGAATATAGCAGTGAACAAGACAGACAGGTTTCTGGAGCTTACATTAAAATCCTAAAATCTCAGGGAGGAAAATGCCTTAAAAGTGCCCAAACCCATTTCACACCACAAACATGCTCCAGTCAATGCCTGCATCTCCTCTGTACTGTCCCTGTCAAGGTCAACAGTTTACACTGGAACCTCTTCAGTGACAGGGAACTTCCCCCCACAGGCAGAAGCATGCACCTGAAATTCCAGATGGCCCCACTGAGGACCCCGCAGGCATCTCTCCCCATCCAGCCTGCGCAGCCTTAGGCAAGGGAGTCAGTGCAGCACTAAATGCAATATTAGCATGTGAAAATTCTATTTTATATCAAGGCAAAATATGAAGCTTCGTCTCTATGTTCTGAGTCTTGCTTGGAATCGAATGAAAAGAGTCAGCTCCATTCTCACATGCCCAGAGCTCCCTGGACCCCTCAGCCTCTGCCACTAACGGCCCCCTGCACAGCTTCCCTCCCAGAGATCCCCCAGCAGTGGGAACCCAGGACACACTCCCACTGGCCCCTACTTCTTTCCTGCCAGGCATCCCTCCTCCTGGCCTGAGCAACCTCTTAGGGACAGGGAGGACAGTGGTTGCTGAGCCTGTCTGCAAGGCAGGAGAGGAGCTCACCACATCGGATAGAGAATCGGGTCTTTGGGGAGCCTCTCCAATCTTGAGCCAGCCCAGGATGAGGCGTCAAGGAGGGCCAGGCAGCAAAGGCAGTCCTGCCTGGCAGGAATCTGGGGATGCAGGCGGCAGGAGTGGCCACCTTCGCAGGCCAGTTCCAGTGCTCAGACCCCATAGGGTAGGTCCCCTGCCCTTCCCCATGTGTCCATGTGTCCTCGTAGTTGCAGGATGAGGCCTTGCAGCGATGTGGGCGGCAGGCGGGGAGCCGTGTTTCCAAAGGAGTCGGGCTGCCGCTGGGCGGGCCAGATGGAAGCAATTACTGCGGGAAAGCGGGAGAGGTGGGGGCTGGAGGGGCCTGTGGGAAGGAGGAAGGAGGAAGCAAAGAGGGAGGGGACCGAGCCCTGCCCTGCTCAACTGAGAGGGCTGATAAGCTTGGGCTCAGGGGATGGTTCGGGCGAGAACGCAGGGATCAGGGCAGCACACAGAGGCCATTGTCACTAGCACACTGTGGCCTTGAGCAAACTCGTTCACAGCTTTGAACCCGAGACTCTTTCTTCAGCCATCCCAGGACCAGGATGGGATGGGCCAGCTAGGGGAAGCAGTTGAGAACTGGGCTAAAAAGCTCAGGTTTTGGAAACAGGCCTGGATCTGAGTGCCAGCTCAGCTGCTTACAAGCTGTGTAACCTTGGCCAAGTCATTTAACCGTTCAGAGCCTCCATTTCTTCACTTATAAATAGGCTTCAGCGATGACCACCACCACCGCAGGAAATGCCCTGGGCTCCCAAGCTGGGGCACTGTGGGGCTGAGGGCTTCAGCCACAACCCCCTGACATCTGTATCCAGCCCAGCAACAAATGAGCCACCAGAGCCCCCTGTCTCCTCTGCACGAATGAGGGAGGTGCCACGGGCCTCAACATGCCCCCCTCCTGCCTCCTTCTCCCACTCTATTTCCTTCCCCCTTCCCTTGTCCCCCTTCTCCCCAACTGCTCTGCAACATCTAAGAATGTAAAACTATACTATAATAATATATATATATATATATTTTTTTTTTTTTTTAAAGATGACCGGTAAGGGGATCTTAACCCTTGACTTGGTGTTGTCAGCACCACGCTCAGCCAGTGAGCGAACCGGCCATCCCTATGTGGGATCCGAACCTGGGGCCTTGGTGTTATTAGCACCGCACTCTACCGAGTGAGCCACGGGCCGGCCCCAAAACTATAATAATATTAATAAACTTAAATATATATATATATAAATGGGCTTAATATGGGTTGTGTGAGTCTCACATGAAGTGATGTAAGTGTCTAGTACATCTTTTTCCTTTAAAGTTTATTGGGCCAGGATTTTAATAAATCCTTGGTTGATAAATGATAACTATTTTTGTTATTTGCTAAGTCCCTTTTATTATGAGGACTGACGTTCACCCAAGCTTTCAATGGGCAGAGGACATGGAAGACTGCACAAGTAGCATCACTGTGGCACCTGGAACTGGGAGGAGGGTTTGGACCCAAGGCAGAAACATAACAGTGCGCTGCCCCAGCGCGCTCCAAACTGGTCCCTGGAGTCTTCCGACTTGCCTCC
>NW_007731566.1:115594-116463 GCF_000696425.1 Galeopterus variegatus
GGGGGGGGGTGCCAGCCTGTGGGTGGCCATGAGGTCAGACAGGGTGCAGCTGGGCACAGGACACCCCAGACTTCTGGCAGCAGCCCTCTAAGCCAGGCCCTCGCGACCCAGTCTGTGGAACCAAGGAAGCAGCAGGAGTAGATCAGGCCTCACACTGTCCAGACAGACCCTCCCCCAAGACTGGGAACAGAGGGGGCAGTGCTGGCAGACATGTTGGCAGCTCTGGGCTGGCCAGGAGGTCCCTGCCATTAGGGGCTCCAAGGAGGCACTCAGAGCAAAGAGCCGAACCCAGCAGCTCTGCCCCCAGTTTTAGCCCACCCTACTTCCAAACCCATCCCTGGCCTCTGCCCATCACCCAGGCAGCTCTGAGGCACAGTAGCCTAGCCCCAAAGTCCCCCACAACGTGGCTCTGGTGCCCTGGACACAGCCAGCCTCCAGCTGGCAGCCTCTACTGTTAAGGTCAGTAGGGGTTGGGGCGTCCCTTAACACTACCTTTGGACTCTCCTCTGCGACCTTGCGACTCCTGTACACACATGGACCCAGCAAAGCCTGTCACCTCCATCAAAGCCAGCCCACATGTCCTAGACTTGATGGGGAGAGTTGTGGGGGAGACCATCGCTCAGAGGATGCCTGAGGTGGGGTACACCTCTTCGGCCAGGGCGCAGGGGTTGGGGACAGAAACTTTCCGGAGAAAAGGACTGTCCTGTTTGCTCACTCCAAGGGAGCGAAGAGAATCGGGCTTCCCGCGAAAATCTGGTCCAGGGAAAGGGAACCCGGGAAGCCGCTCCCCGGGGCTGTGGCCGCCCCACCCCGACCCGAGCCGCGCTGCGCCCGCGTGCCGGGCCCTAACACCCCCCCCGAGCCCGGCG
>NW_007731566.1:116898-117453 GCF_000696425.1 Galeopterus variegatus
GGGGAGCCGCCCGCCGAGAGCGGCGGGGAGGAGGAAAGGAGTGGGGAAGAGAAAGGGGAAGGGCGGGGGCGACGCCGCACGGGCGCGGAGGACATCTCCGCGGCCGGAGAGAGGCAGGCGGGGGCGCCGGGGGCTGTGGCCGCGGAGGGGCGGCGGAGCGGGCCGCATGGGCTGAGGGCAGAGCCGGAGCATGGTCGCCTGTGAGTGGCGCCAGGATGGATGTGCCCAGCGCAGCCCCACACACCCTCCTGGGAACAGTGAGACCCAAGGAAGGGTTCTCTACTCTCCCACACGGTGGGCCGTGTCCTTCCCTCACTGGGGAAACTGAGGCACAGAGGAAGGAGGACCTTGTTCAGGAGCCCATCCTTCCTATCCCACACGCACGAGGTCCAGGTGCCCTGGATCAAGATGCGGGCCCTTCCTCTGCACCAGTCTGGACCCGCGGCTCCCAAACGTCTCTCTCTGCACCCCTCTCTCTGCCGACCCTGTCTTGACCTCAGAAAGCTTCTTTTTTTTTTTTTTTTTTTTTTTTTTTTTTTTTTTTTACCGGCAGCG
>NW_007731566.1:117463-147741 GCF_000696425.1 Galeopterus variegatus
TCTTTTTTACTGACCGGCAGCGGGATCGCAACCCTCGGTGTCGTGCCGTACCGGGGACCGGCAACGGGATCGCAACCCTCGGTGTTGCACCCGCACCGCGCTCAGCCAGTGAGAGGGACCGGTCTCCACATGGGATCCGAACCCTCCGCGGGAGCTCCCAAGCAGCGCACTCTCCAGTGCGCCACCGGGCCGGCCCACTCAGAAAGCTTCTTAGTTTCAGTTCCTTACTGAAGGTGCGTCCTGTCTCCAGGGAAAAACCCCATCAGGCCCCTGACCCTGGTTCCTTGGGCCCAGGCATCCCTCAAGCAAACCTGGGAACTGTCCAGGCTGAAGGAGAACAGTCCAGAAGTCGCCCAGCAGTACAATCCACAGCCTCCCAGGACAGTCCCTTTCAGAGGTCAGCATAGTGTTTACTGAGCCCCTGGTGTGAACAGCCAGTTGCTGAGGGCACCAAGGCCTCCAAGGAAAGTGTCAGACCCGGTCCCTGTCCCCAGGAAGCACACTATCCAGCTACAGAAAGAAGGCTCACAATGACTGTTCAAGAATAAGGCAGAAGAGAATGTGACCAAGGGCAGAGCATGAGTAACTGACAGTATAAGTGCAAGGGGGTGCAGAGAAGTGTCAGCTCAGTTGCCTTCAGCTGCAACTGGAGGGCTTATCTGTTGAGAACCCGTTAACTCAGCTTCCTGATGCATGAGCAAAGTGAAGACAGTCCACACCTCCAAGTTCTCCCACAGGTGACTGTGTTCCATCCTAAGTCATACCCAGCATGGGCAGAGGCTGTTTGGCATTTCACCAGTGTCTAACTTAACTTTTTTTTTTCCTTTTTGTCTTTTTTACTGACCGGCAACGGGATCGCAACCCTCGGTGTTGCGCCCGCTCCGCGCTCAGCCAGTGAGCGGGAACCGGTCTCCACATGGGATCCGAACCCTCGGCGGGAGCGCCACCACGCTCCCAAGCAGCGCACTCTCCAGTGTGCCACCGGGCCGGCCCTAACTTAATTTTGTTTAAATGGTATCTTTTGCTTTGTCAGTCAACCATTCATTCAACAAATATTTATTTCCTTTCGTCTCTGGGCCTGGAATTGAACTGGGTATAAAGAACACAGGAATTAAGTCCCTGCCCAAGTCATGAGGAAGAAGTACTATCCTCCGTTTTACAGATAGGAAAACTGGCCTGGAGAGAGCAAGTAATTGCCCTAAGTGACTAGGTCAGTCTGGCAGAGCTGATCCAAGAATCAGCCCAGTCTCTGAACTTGTGTCTTTGATGAACTACATCTAAACACAGTTTGCAATTCTTGCTGTGAACTGTGTACACGTCACACTGCAGAAAACTGAATTTAAGAACCAACCTCTTCTCCTGGAGACCTAAGTTTCAACTCTACCTCTGCCACTAAGTAGCTTTAGTTTTCTTACTAGAAAAAAAAGAGAAATAACTGCTTATTAAAAGGGTTACTGTTGGTATTAAATCAGGTAATGGATGTGAATTTGCTCTGAAAGTATAACCTACTATATATAAGTGAGTGTGCGCTATTATTATGCAGGTGGAATGCCTCTTCTAACCTATAAGCAGTATTTAGGTCTCTCCTCCTCCCCCTCTCCCTCCCCCAGCTTATCCCAGACCTGGTTATTGGGTGCCCAGAGCTAACTGAAATTCTGATTGCCTTCTTTCAGGCCACACTGCGCTGACTCATGATATTTCCCCTCCAGTTTCTGAGCACAGCCAGAAGTTTAGCTCACTGCCTGGAAGGCCTATCATCTGTGGGGCAGGAGGGAAGCAATTCTGGTGCTTTTTGATCCCAGTCACTTGGTTCTGCAGCCATCTGGAGCCCCTCCCAACTCCACTGCACCCCTGTGGCCCATGTACAGGACATCATGAGTTGCTCAGCAAGAGGCAATGTGATGGGCAAGCAGGGCTTTGGCTTGTGGGGGACTGTTCCTCTTGGAGGTTAGTTGTGCCAAGGGTACGCCAAGACAATATAAAGAAAAACAGATCTTCTTCCAAGCGATGCCACCACCAATCCCAGTTCCTCTGCCTCCCTTTTAGTAATGCTGTTTCTTCAGTGGTAGAAGTGGCAGGACAGCCCTGCTGAGGCAACCACAGGAAACTCCGGAGTAAAGGAAGGAGACAGAGGAGAAAATGGGATGGGAAGAGGAAGGTGCTTCTAGACTGGGAAGCAACGGCCCTTTAGCTCCACCCTGGCAGGAGAGGGTGTGGGCAGCAGCATGGAGCTGCTTGACAAATGTACCCACAGGCTTCTGGCTCCTGTCCTTCTTCACATGTGCCCCATTAGCATCCTGCCCACCAGGAGGAGGAAACAGCAAGATGCCATTTGAGGAAGAAATTAATCCAGCATCTAAGATTCTTTTGAAAATAGCAACTCTGCATGGTATTTTCATCTCCTTTTTTTTATCAGATTTATGTGGCTGGACCATGGAGCTGTGGCATTCGCAGGGTTCTCAATAGCAGAGGACAACACTCTTGTAATGTTAGAAATCTGCCAGTAGGCCAAGGCTGAAATGCATTTCAGGAACCTTTAGGTTGGAAGAGATCCTAAGAAGTCATTGCACACAGCCTCTGCCTCTGTTTGGGGCCACAATCAATTAACCACAGAAAGTCTGTGGCTTGCTTTTTTCCTTGAAATCTCTTGGTTGCCATGCCTCTACTGCATAATCTAGGATTTCACACCTCTTCTAATCAGGAATTTAGGATTTCACACCTCTTCTAATCAGGAATTTAGGATTTCACACCTCTTCTAATCAGGAAGTTATCTATCTAATCTATCTATCTAATCTATCTTATCTATCTAATCTATCTATCTAATCTTTCTATCTACCTATCTATCTATCTAAAAAGATGACTGGTAAGGGAATCTTAACCCTTGACTTGGTGTTGTCAGCACCACTCTCTCCCAAGTGAGATAACAGGCCATCCCCATACAGGGATCCGAACCTGTGGCCTTGGTGTTATCAGCACCACACTCTCCCCAGTGAGCCATGGGCCGGCCCCTAGGAAGTTATTTTTAATATTGTCTTAGTCTGTTTGGACTCCCATAACAAAATACCATAGACTGGGTGACTTATAAACAACAGAAATTCATTTCTCCTGGTTCTGGAGTCTGGAAAGTCTAAGATCAAGACACCAGCAGGTACTTCCTGGTTCACAGACAGTTGTCTCCTTACTATAACCTCATGTGGTGGAAAAGATGAGGGGTCTCTTTTATAAGGCACTAATCATCCCATTTATGAGGGTTCTGCTCTCATGACCTAATCACCTCCCAAAAGCCCCACCTCTAATACCATTACCTTGGGGGTCAGACTTCAATATATAAATTGGCAGAGGTGGGGGGGCAGAGGGGACAAACATTCAGACCACAGCAAATACTTAGCCCAAATATCTCTAGTTAGATCCTTTTTGGTCACTCTCACAGCAGAAATATAGCAGCTAACATTTACTGAGTGATTAACATGTCCCAAACAATCCTCTTATTTAATCCTCACAAAAGCCCTCTGGGGAAGACACTATTATCACTCCTATTTTTTGAGCAGTTACATAACTTGCCCAAGATAATTCTTGGTTATGGTGCAGATTCTATGCAGGAGCCATCAGACCACTGTGCTTCCCAAGCATAGGAGGAACAGAACATTATGGAATTTCCTCTAGTCTTGGCTTGCATTTCTTTATCATGGTTCTGAATGAAAACTGGCTGGTGTCCTAATTGTATGTGTGTGTCCCATGCTAGAAGCTTAGCTCTAAGTCCCAGCCATACTGAGCAGTGGTCGCCCTAACTTCTGGGCCTTTGCTTATATTTGTCACTTGGCTAACAATAATCAAATTTTAGCCTAGAGCACAAAAAACAAAAACAAAAACCCAAAACTACATGGTCTCACTTATATGTGGTATCTAAGAAAATCGAACTCAGAGAAACAGAGCAGAATGGTGGTTAGCAGGGGTGGGGCAAGGGGTGGGATTGGGGAAATGGTCAAAGGATACAAACTTTCAGTTAAACAAGAGAAATAGATTTAAAAAAATAGACAGGAGAAATAAATTCAGTAGATTATGCAACATGGTGACTATAGTTAATAACAATGTTTTGTATATTTGAAAATTGCTCAGAGTAGATTTTATATGTTCTCACCTTAGAAAAAATAAGTATGAAGTAATGCATACATTAATTAGTTTAACTTATCAATTCCATAATGTGTGCATATATATATATAAACATCATGTTGTGTACCATAAATATATACAATTTTTATTTGTCAATTATATGTTCTCACCTTAGAAAAAATAAGTATGAAGTAATGCATACATTAGTTAGTTTAACTTATCAATTCCATAATGTGTGCATATATATATATATAAACATCATGTTGTGTACCATAAATATATACAATTTTTATTTGTCAATTAGTGGCTCGGGAGAGTGTGGTGCTGATAACACCAAGGCCATGGGTTCGGATCCCATATAGGGATGGCCGGTTGGCTCACTGGCTAAGCGGCGTGCTGACAACACCAAGCCAAGGGTTGAGATCCCCTTACCAGTCATCCTTTAAAAAGAATAATAATAATAAATAAATAAAAATAAAATAATAAAATAAAAAATCCCTCTAAACTTCAATTCAGGGCTGCTCCCTTCCAAGACTTTTCTTGGAGGGACAGTCACTGGCCGGCCAATAAAACTCCCCTTTTAAATTCTCAATTGGGTGTTCTGGTTCCTTTTCCGTGCGGCAGCCTCACAACAATCTGTATTCAACAGGGACAAGCCAAGTAGAGCTTGACTGTTATTTTTCTCAGTTTCATGTTGACAAATAGAGACTACTCAGCAATTCTGCTCTACTAGGAAACTTTGGATCACAGGGAGAGAAACAAAGGAACAATAGCAATCATGCCTCCAACTGCTTCTTTCCTTCTCCAACCAAGCCAGAAAGAAAGTAGGCCAAGTGTTAGGGGTGTGAAGCCATCCAGGGCTTATCTGGGAGGGGTGACATCTGCCACTGCTCCAGCCCGCAGGTGAGGGCCAGCAATTAAGACACCTGGGGCGATCTCCAGCACACAGGACCACCCCTCTGCTGTGGCTCCTAGAGCCCAGCCTCTTTGGTCTCATCACCCTTGAGGCCTCATTCCACTGAGGCTCCTACCAGGCAGCCCAGCCACCACGTGCTAGAGGTGCACTGGGTTAGTCACTCTGCCGAGTACTCCAAGAGTCCAAAAGCACGCTTTCTACCAGCCTCTCCTGCGCAACTCGTCAAGGTAGCTTCCCACGCATTGCCTCTTTTACTTCCTACGTGTCACTGTTGGCTTGTCTGCTTTCCCCAAACCCTGACGAAGACTCAAGAGTAGCAATTTGTCTTGGTCATGTCTGTATTTCCAACGCCTGTCTGGCTCAGCAAATCCATGCTTAAAACCAACCATCATTGACACTTTGCACTTATATAGCAGTTCATTTCATGGGACCCTCATCATTGCTCCATTTTACAGGTAAAGAAACAGGCTTATGAAAAATAAGAAGTCAGATTCCTATACTGGCCACCTGCAAACAAAACACAAAACAGGCTCAGGATGCCTTGTCCCATGTTATGGGGTGAATGTCAGCTCAAGGAAGCAGAGACTTCTGGCTGTTTGTTTACCATTTAGCAAGGGTTTAGGGCAGTGCCTCATCTATGATGTGTTCAACAAACATGTGGCAAGTGGATGGAGCTAGGCTCTGAATCCAGGCCTCCTGGTTCTCAGGCCAGGGGATGCAGAGCGAGAGCCACCCCTCTCTGCCTCATGCTTTCCTCCTGCTACCACTCAAGAGCCCAGCATCCTGCCTACCCTGAGAGAACTTCCCAAGCAAGGCACAACACCTGCAGGCCTACCTTGATGAAGTAGCAAATGCCAGACCCTCTCTGGCAGTGTGACATGCTCATCCTGTGTGCTCCTCATTCACATGCAGGCCCATGCCCCTGCTGCTGCTGCAGCAACCTTCCAGATAAGCCCTGACAGCTCCCTAACTGTTCATCCACCTCTGACACTTTGAAGTCTCTTCTGGCCTTGAGATTCTATGAATCTATTGTGCTGATCACACCTTGAACCTGAGCCCCCTCAGCTTTTGTACTCAACTGCAATCATATCATTTTGCCTCTGCTGATAGACTGTTTTTTACTTGATCTCTGGCTGCTCCATGTGAGTCTGTTTTGTCTTCCTGCCTAGATAATAAACTCAAGGCCAAGGACTCACTGACCAAATAACAGAGGCAAAGTCATGCGGTCTGGGCTTGCATCATCTGATTCTTATTAAAACCCTCCCACTTCCAGGCATCAATTCCCCATCCTTGACAACAACAAGTTTGTCAACAGTGTTGACTCACGTGGGGAGGTGTGACTTCAGTGCTGCAGAGAGAAGGAAGTGACATCAAAAACTCTATTGATGGGCCGGCCCGTGGCTCACTCGGTAGAGTGTGGTGCTGATAACACCAAGGCCACAGGTTCGGAACCCATATAGGGATGGCCGGTTCCCTCACTGGCTGGGCGTGGTGCTGACAACACCCAGTCAAGGGTTAAGATCCCCTTACCGGTCATCTTTTAAAAAAAAAACAAAAAAACAAAAAACTCTATTGATTATTTCCTGAGAAGTTCTGCATTTGGTTTTTTGGGGGAATTCCTCAAAGGAGAGTTGAGTGGTGAGGGGAGGAAGAGAAGGTGGGGTGGGGACACATGGCAACAGAACAGGAAGGAGTGCAAGCAGGGAGAGGCACAGATGCAGGACAAGAAAGGCAGCAGAGGTGGGGAGCACAGGGATTTGGAGGAAGCCCTCGGCACCCTTCTAGAGCAGCTCTCACACATCAGCCGAGGTAAGGCCACCACCCTGAGACTTTCTACCCTTCTCAAGACCTGCACACCAGTTCGGCCCGCCCACTCTCCCCCATCACCCACCTCCCCAGGCCACGCTCTCAGTCCACACTGAATGAGCCCAGTACTTTATTCACATACTAGGAGGAAGCAAGTACAAAATACATTTTTAAAAATTCAGTTGGAGATAAAAATCCCACCTCCCCAAATCCTATCCCTCTGTGCTCTTCTCCCCATGGTGACTCAGCTTGGCTGGCCCTCCTGCAAGAGAGTGAGCAGGGGGTCATCAGCCCTGAGGGCGAAGGTGAGCGTGCGCTGCTGGTAGTATGTGGCATCATACTCCAGGTTCTCGATCACCTCAGCTAGCAGGTGAGCCCGCTCCACCCCTGAGCCAGGGGCCTCAAAGCCCAGGGCAGTGAAGTGCACGTGCAGGTGGTAGTAGGAGGGCAGATAGTGCAGGTACACACGGAGGCGGTCTCCCTTCACCTGGTAGCGCTGCAGGATGGCTTCCTGATGAGAAAGGGAAGTGGTAGGAAAGAGGTCATCATGCTGTCCGCAAGCTGGTGCCACACCCCTATGTAGACCCCGCACCCGTCTTTACCCCAGTCTAGCCTGGAACAGCTAATAAAAACCCAAGTAGCTCTCTGCCCACTGTTTGATTCAGATCAGAAAATCACATGCAGGTGACAGCAGCCAAGCCCAGATTCCTTCCTCCAAAGGAAGCAGATAGGGTTCTCCAACCCAAACTGGATACACACTGGCTTCCTCAAACAATTGCTGCTGGAAATCTAGGAAGTACCAGTGCTTGAGGACAGGCCCCAGATTCTCAAGATTATGGGAACCTCCCCTGGATGAGTTATAAGCACTTAATAAATCATGAAGCAGGTAAGAGGAAGCTTCATTCTCTCTCTTAGCATAGAACAGGGTGGAGCTTAGAGACCATGGAGATGGAGCCATGCTAGGAACTCGGTGAAAAAGAAAGGGTGTCGGGGTTGTATGGGAAGGGCTGCTCCCAGACAAGCCCAGGGAAGTCTGCAGTGGACCCCCTGCAGAAGAGTAAAGCACTGACTTGGGCCCTCGCTCCCTTCACCCACCTCCACCTTTGCTCAGAGGTGGGTCTTTTTCTACCAACCTCCACCTTCAGGAGGCTCCAGGTCTTGGAATTGAGGAGACTCTGATCTCTATTGTGGGTAAATCCCTGGGGAGGTCAGAGGTGAAGAAAAGACTATACCCCGAGGTGAGCTCAGAATACATCCTGGAATTGTATGCTGCCTTTGCAGCTCACGCCTGGGAGGGTGCAGCAGGGTGGGACCGGGGCCAAGGCACCCAGAGGGCTTCCTGGGATAAGCACAGCTGGCCTGCCAGGGAGAGGCTGCCCAAGCTACCAAGGCAGGTCAAAGTGTTGGCCGAGTATCACCCCGAGAGGCCACCCTCTCTACTGTCTCTAGTATCCAGAGGCTGCTTGAGGACAGAAACAAGTCATTCCAAAAATGAGAAAAATTTCACTCAATTCAATAAGTATCCCAGATAGAATAACAGGTGCTACAGAATTCAGTCTGCCCTCAATCTAGACAAGGAAGCACACACACGCCAGTCATGTGCCCAAGAAACTTGTCTGGCATGTTGTAGTGGTCACAAACAAGACAGGTGATCTTGGGGTGAGAGGGGCTGGGACTTGAGGACAAGAGTCTATGGAGTGGAGGGTGGATGGGCATCTCAATGGGACCTACAGAGAAAGGCGGGGGAAGGCAAGTGTACGGGTGAGGAAAGGTGGCTGAAAGTAAAACTGGAGGGTCAGGCAGGACCAGGGATCAAAGGCCTTGTGAATCAACCTAAAGAGCCTTAAGAGGGTTCCTGAGACTGACATCCAGAGAGAAGCCCTTTTCCAAGATGGACTGTGGGAAGTGTGAGGAAAGTGGCCGGGAACACAGTGGAATCTGAGTATAATTTCTCTGTGCTTCAACATGGTTCAGCGAAACAACTCACCTGCCCCAGGCAGAGGATGTTCCTGAGCAGCGGCAGGTGCTCTGGAGTAAGGTCCCGAAGTGACCTGATGCCCCGGCGATGGCAGATGGCAATCAAATACAGGTCATCGAGCTGCATGGAGACGGGTAAGAAACCAGAGGGCAGCTCCAGGCTCAGCAGGGGAGAGAGCCAGGGAGGCTACCAATCCTGGAATTCCCATGTATGCCAGGAAGCACCCACCTCCAAGGCCCGTGGTGCCAGGCACAGCCAACCCAAGAGACCCACAGCCATTGATCCCCAGGCAATATGGGCATCCATGTCCCCAGGGCGAGTGGGACGGTCTAAGGAATAGGACTTCTGTGTGGTCCTGCTAAAGAACATCATATAGGAGTATCTATGTATTCACTCCACAGAGCGGTCAGGAGCTGGGGGTGGGGGGTGTCAAGAAAGAGTCAAGGACAATGCCTTCCCTCCAAGAGTTTACAGTCTAATCGCATATACAAGGGTACTTCAAAAAGTTCATGCAAAGATTTGTATTATCTTTTTTTTTTTTCCTTTTTGTCTTTTTTCGTGACCGGTTACGGGATCGCAACCCACGGTGTCACGCCCGTACCGTGACCGGCAACGGGATCGCAACCCTCGGTGTCGTGCCCGCACCGCGCTCAACCAGTGAGCGGACTGGTCTCTATATGGGATCCGAACCCTCGGCAGGAGCGCCGCTGCACTCCCAAGCGCCGCACTCTACCGAGTGCGCCACCGGGCCGGCCCTGTGTTATCTTTTTATTTTATTTTTCCATGAACTTTTTGAGGTACCCTTGTATGTAAGTAACTGTGTTATAAGACATAAAGTGACTGAAGTACAGGAGAGGCCACAGAGAACTGGAAAGGGACACCTGTGAGTAAAAATGGTTCCTCTAAAACCTGCTCCTCAGAAAGTGAGCAGCAGAGGCACTTGGAGGCCAGGGAAGAGGTAGCTGAGAGGCTCGAGCAGAAGTCTGGACTACTAGAAACCTATTCTGCAGCTCAGGCCATGTAGAGGCTCCTTGGGTTGGTTGCCATGGTTGCTGCCGGCCAATGCTTCAGAAAGTGGGCCTACCCGGATCTGCTGGAGTTGAGGGTGGCAGAGAGATTGTAAACACTCCACCCTCAGGGCTCTAGGTGCTGCTGGAAGCAAAGGTGGTAGCATGAGGCACTGGCTGGCTAAGGAATGGCCCATGTAGTCACAAACACAAACATCAACCCACCTCACTTCTTGGGTGGGAGGAAAGCCAGAAAGGGCTTCAAGCTGACCCATTAAAACAAAAGCATTTGTGTACAACAGGTATTCACTCCATCACCATGGAGAGCTAAGGCCACACCTTGTTGGTTAATTATAATCTGCTTAGGGAGGAAGGCTAACGTGAGAAAGAAGGGCAGGTCAAAGGAGTCCAGCAACTGGAGCAGGGAGGTCACAGACCAGATCTTTACCTGCTGCTGATTCCACTTGAGGTCAGGGATGAGGACGAAGCCATCAGAAGGATCTGGGTTCTCAAAAATAATCCGGTCAGCTTCAGCCTTCTTGTCAAGAATGTTATACACCCACTGGAAGGAGGGAAGGAGGTTGGTCACAAATCCATGCACCATCCCTTGGGTGACTCCCCAAACTGGGCTAGGTAAGCTCTCTGGGGTCTCTAGGAAGGACAACCAAGCCATTAAGGCCGCAAAGCTCAGGGGATCTACACTCAGGCTGCCCTGTTCCCAAGAGTCTGATCTTGGGCATCCAGAAGAGATCTCTCCCTCTCCCACCACAGCTGACACCCACCCACTGCAGTCAGCACAAGGTGCTCTGCAGCTTGGACTGGGCAGTCTCTGCAGTCTCTCCTGTTCAGCATGGAGCTCACACTCTGTTATGGGGTCAGTCTCTACCCCACAGCAGTGAGCCCCTCCACTGCCCACAGGCCATGGGGGCAGAGCTGTCTCCATGGACCCCATTTCACTTCATTCACCATTTAATTTGACCATGGGGCAGGCAGAGTCAGGTTCAGGGCTGAGGGCACAGAGGTTTCCTTCTGTAAAGGGAGCCAGCTACTCGCCAAGGCAGTGAAAGCCTTTGGTTCTATAAGTTAACATGTGTGGGTCCCCACCTGCTGGGATTCTCTTCAGTGGTGGCTCAGCACCTCTGTACACCTGTAGCCCTCGTAGACAGCAGTGTGTGAGCAGCCTCCACTGAAACTGGCCCCACATGACAGAGCCGAATCCAAAGCCATAGGGAGATGGCGATCTCACTGAGACCTTCCATGGCAATCCTGGGCTTCTGGGCCACCCTTTCATCAGCTGCTGTTGACAGGCTTCAGAGGACCCTTCCACAGGCTCTGTGTGGACCCCAAGGATGTCACTTTACAGTTACGGTCCATCCTGGCCAGCCTTTCTGAGGAAGCCAGATAGCAGAAAGGTAAGGCTAAGACCCCTGTGCTCACAGAGCTCAGACACAGCCACCCCTGGCTCCTCTCTCCTTCGCCTAGCTCTAAGAGCCCTCTGCAAATGTGAATCCCCTCCAGGACTGTGAACTCTCTGCCCTACACCTGAGAGAGAAACCTGCTGGAAAACCAGAGAGGGGAGTGGCTGCTGCCCCTTCCTCTAGCATTCAAAAGGGTCTCCAAGTTCATTGACAGAGGAAGGGGAGCAGGATCAGGGAGGCCAGGGAACCGACAGCCAGACCATCACAGTCCTCTTCTCACTCCCAGAAGTACTGGCAAAGGCAGTGTCACCGAAGGCAAGGGGGACTGGCTTAGGGTCTGCATACCTCATAGCCTGAACCTGGAGGGCTGAGCATAGCACCCTGCATCCTCGGCTCTCGGCTGGGGTGGAAGTGGAGGAAGCAGAGGGCATCTTCCTGGAAACACCTGGGCCTCTAGGTCTCCTGCAACTACCCAAGGGAGGCGTTTCAGCTCATAGGGCTCCAGACCCACTGACAAGACCTACAGGCTGGTCACCTCCACCACAAAAGAGGGGCCCTTCCCAAGAAGCCTGGTGGTGCACTTCCTGGGAGAGGTCTGGAAGACACCCGGCAGTTGCTTCCTCAATTTCCACAACCTAGGAGGGAGGGGCACTTAGTCACATTTTCCAGACAAGGAAGTCGGGGCTCAGAAGTTAAGGACAATGTCACACTGCCCCTAGACAGCAGAATGAGACCCCAAACGCTGTGCCGAGGCTTACGCCTGATAGGATGACTCACAAGTGCATGCTTTTAGCTGGGTGATCTCAAACATGTCAGATCTAGGAAGCCCACTGTATTTTTTACTGGGCATTCTTACCGGAAAGTCGTAAGTATATCAAAATTGAGAAGCCAAATAGTGTCACTAGCTAAGAGCAAAGACACTGGGGACAGACTGCCTGGCTTGAGTCCCGTCTCCAAAAGGGCTGCTGTGAAGATTAAATGAGGTGATGCACGTAAAATGCTGGGAACAGTTCCTGACTCCTAGTAACTGCTCAACTAATCCCAGGAACTCCCTGTCTTCCACATAAACCCACGCCTCTGTCCACGTCCCATGTCCTGTTTAATGAATGTTCCTGCTATCCACTCATCACCCAAGCTCCTCCCTCACCTCTCCGTATCAGCCAGTTGCTAAGCCTTATGAAGACCCACCTGTGAGATCATTTCTGAATCCTCCCCCATGGCCCCTACCTTGCTTCAGACCAGCACTGGTTTTTAGTCTTCCTGCTTCTACTCCCCCTCACTGCCCCCCCAACTCTGTCAATCTGACCACATGACCCACATGCTTAAAACCATTTAGGGGACCCTCATTGCCTATGGCAATCATTCTCAGACCTGATGATCATTACAAATATCAGAGAGATTTTTTAAAATGTACAATTTTCAGCTCTACTCCCTGAAGAATCAGGATGAACAGATATGAAATAGGGCCCCATGCTCTGTATTTATAAGAATCTCTCCAGGAAATCAAGATGATTGGCAAGGTTCAGGAACTCCTGGACCAAGTCCACATGCCCCTGCCTGTCTTCTCAGTGCTGTCTCCTCTGGCCCTCCAGCACCCAACACCCCAGAGAACTCCCCAGCTGCATCAGATGATTCCAGCTCTCTGTGCCTCTGGACTTGCCCTCTGCCTCATCCACCTGGTACATTTTTATTTGTCTCTCAACACCCATTGGGAGGAAGCCCTCCCCATGAAGTCTCCACCGTCTGAGCTCATCACTCCCCCTTTGTATCACCACTGTAGCTCGCACAGACCACCAGACTGCTTATCCCACTATTGCAATCATTTGTCCAAATGCCTATCTTCCCTCCTAGACTGGGAGGGCGTCATCAAGGTTTCATGAACTTGGTGACCTCCAGAGCCCAGCACAGGACTTGGTACACAGCAGATGCTCAATAAATATAATGACTGCTGCCCATTAAGCCGAGTGCTTGTAGATTTGCTAGAAATAGCCAAGAAAGAATATACAAATGTTCATGTTAATCAGGAGTTGGAACAGTGGTAGAGTTTTTGTTGTATTATTTTCCTAATGGAACTGTAGAATGATGTATAACAAGGTATATACACGACTCACACTAACTATACTGGAGCTTCCTCTCTTGAATCACAGATATGTGCAACCAGCATAATACAACACATGTTTGTGGAGATTCCCCTAGGACTGTGAACAGCAGAAGCTGTCTAGGAAGATGGACACATATTTTCTTTCAACTTAGAAGACAGAATAAGTGCTGGGACTTCTCCAGAAAAAAAAAAAAAAGAAAGAAAAATCAAGCCAGCTTGAGCCAGAGGAACCTTGTGCAAATACTGCACAGGGAGACCATGGCTAATAACCATGCTAGGGAAGAGGGCTGTCAGCACACAGGCCTCCCAGGGAGACACTGTTCGTTCCCACAGGCCCTGCCAACCTCCCTTTCCTTACTCTTCCCACGTACAATTCACCTTGCAATGCTCTCCCACCCAAGCATACCCTCCCTTTTTCTGGCCCAAGGAGGAATAGCTGTGAGTTTCCCATACTAGAAGACTCTCCACCATAGAAACCTGAATCTTGGTGACAGTACGTGAGAAATGCTCAAAGAGAACAAGACTGAGAGATAAAGAGAAGGCTCATCAATAAGCATCAATCACATTTAACTCTGAGTATTCACACTGGGCCAATTCCAGGCAGAAGCTCTGTCTGGTTGGCACTGGGCCTAGGCCCAAGGAGAAGTTAGAATCTCTGAGCTAAATGGCTTTGCATCTGACCCAGTCATAAGACTCTGCCAACCCATGAATGGAGGCTCTGCGCCAAGCTCTCAGGGACAACAGGGTCCTGCCTTCTGTGAAATGAATGCAAGGGGGACTGAGTGAGGAGGAAGTTTTTTACTCTGAGACTCAGCTCTTGTAGGCTGGTTTGCTGCAGATGAAACCAGAAATAAGAGTGGACTGGGGTGGGCCAGATCCAGCATCAGTTTTTACCCAATCACAAGCCCTTGAAGAAGGCACAGTCATTCTGAGACTGCATCAGGGCTATTGCAGAACAGATACAAATCCTTCCAACAGACTGGATTGCTTTGAGATTCCCAGAGAGCCTCGGTGGCATGCCCAAGCTCATCAGATAGGGCCCAAGACCAGGGTCAATTCTCTTATCTGTGATGCCTGATCTTACTGTCCTACTATATAAAACAGCAACTGCCTCACCCAGGTCTTCCTGTCCCACTTATCCTGTCCATTTTTCTCATAATTTCACAGATCGTATATTCTTGTGTTCTGTCTTGCTCCACACAGGATGTAAGCTCCATGAGGCAGGGACTGTGTCCAATGCACTCTCTGCTGCACCACCCCCCACCCCAATGCCTAGCACAGTGCCTGGCCCCAGGTAGGACCCCAACAGCTTGTAGGAAGAGAAACCGGCCATGGGAAGAGCACTCCATGCCTGAGACACAGTGGCCAATCACCTGGATGCTGAGGCTCTGGGACTCCAGGTAGGGTAAGGTAATTTTCCTGTAGTCATCTCCCGTCTCTCGGATCAGGTGCAGGTCCTGGCGCAGGTACTTCTGCAGGTGTTTCTCTGTGGCGGGGTAAACCACGGTCGTCTTGACATCTGCAACAACACAGCACAGGCCATGACTGGGAAGCAAAACCCACTGTCTGTGCAGTCAGTCCCACTCTCGTGCCCACAGGCACCATGGTGAAGAGATGACTCCCATCCCAGCTTTGATTCCCTCACAAGGGGAGCCAAAGGCCAAGGGGTTCTATGCACCTTGATCCACTCCCACAAGGCACCTTGAGCCATTAAACTCATGAGCTGAGCCACACTCAGAACTTGGGAAATAAGGTTTTCACCAGTAGGTCACTGGGTCCCTCATCGTGCTAGCCCTGGCCCTTCCCCTCCATCTTCCAGACACAGGAATGGAAGGTCTCTAACTCTCCCGTACTGCCAGATCTCTAGGTTTGTGGCTTTCTGGACTCAAAGTGAAAATGTGATTTAAAGCCAAGTAGCCCCTTAAGGAGGGGCAGTGCAGCATAACACAGTGGTTCAAGGCATGGACTATGCAGCCAGGCTATCTAAGTTCAAGTCCTGGCTCTGCCTGCTCCTCACTCACTCCAAGTAGGACCTTGGCCCTGGCTGGGAGCTTGGTCCAGTTATTTAACCTCTCTGTGCCCTAACTTCTCCATCTGCCAAAAGACGATAGTAATAGCTCCTGTGTCATAAGGCAGGGAGAATTAAGCAAGTTAATTACCTGTGAAGCACATAGAACAATATCTGGCAGATAATCAACACTACATAAGTGCTGGCTATTTTTAATCCAGTGTTTCTCAACCTTGGCACCATTGACATTTTGGTTTGGATAATTCTATGTTGTGGGACTGTTCTGTGCATCGCAGTATGTTTAGCAGCATCTCTGGCCTCTACTTGGATGCCAGTAGCACCCTCCTCTCAGTTGTGACAACCAAAAATGTCTCCAGACATTACCAAATGTCCCCTCGGGGGCAAAATTGTCCCCAGTTGAGAACCATGGTTTTAATCAGAAGTAAACCTTGTAGTTTTCGTAAACAGACTCTAGGCTAGTGTCCTGGTCCAACACCACCTGGTTTTGGTTAAGTCCTTTACCCTATTTTTTTTTTTTTTTCTTTTTCTGACCGGTAAGGGGATCGCAACCCTTGGCTTGGTGTCGTCCACACCATGCTCAGCCAGTGAGCGCACCGGCCATCCCTATATAGGATCCGAACCCACGGCCTCGGCACTACCAGCGCCGCACTCTCCCGAGTGAGCCACGGGGCCGGCCCTCCTTTACCCTATTTTTAATAACATCTGGTACAAACGTTGTCATTACTCTAACATTTGTATATAGTGTTTCAGCACAGATCTTAAGGGCAGGAAAGGAAAATGGTGTTTGAAAATCAGTTAAGATGTTTCTCAAAAGACTTATCTCCCCCCTCTGCCTCCCTAAACTAAGATTCAGATATGCTCTCCCAAGGAAACCCCAGAAAGAGGAGAAACCCATCAGGTACATTTTAACACCCCAGGAAATTCTCATACTCACAAACATACCTCAAGACCCAGCTAAGAACCACCAACCTATCCTTTCATAATTGGTCTGAGGATACAGGTGGCTTTAATTCCACTTTCACAAGTACGTGAATGGGTGACAGGGATTTAAAGACTTGCCCAGCATCAAGCTGTGAGATGTGGCAAAGGCTAGATTAACAGAGGCCTTCTACCCTAAAATCAATGCTCTTTCAACACAGCGGCCTGCCTAATGGCCCACTTTCTTCTTCCAAAGCCCAGTGGGGTGTACAAGGATGACCTACCAAGCACATGACTACTGGTGAGCTTCCAACGTCCCAGTCCATCAGCTCTGGAAGCAAAGCAGCATGGTGGGAAGACACAGACACTGGACCCACTTTGGGCATATGACTCTCCTTACTGGGACCCTGAGCATGTGACTTACCTCTTAGTGTCTCAGTTTCATCACCTGTTAGAGGGTGGTCATAAAATCTGCCTCACAGAGTTGTTGTTAACATTAAACAAAATATGTCATCTACATCACTAGAGGCACTAAATAAATGTCACCCAATTCCTGAGGATCCCTGGATGTGACCCAGAAAGGGAGGCACAAAGGCCTCTTCACAACCCTGCAGGCAGCAGCAACAAAGTTTCTCGCTTCTCACTCCTCCTCACTATCTAATAGCCAGGGTCATACGTCAGAGATCAGAGGTCAAGCACATCAAGATCTCAAGAGGCAGAAAACTGCCTGAAATAGATCAAATGGCTCCACCCTGACCCTTGCAGTGGACGAGAGGAAAATCCCATATCTGTAGCGTAGCTTGGCGAATGAGAGCAGAGATTTTAGAGCCAATCAGCCTGGGTACAAATCCTGGCTCTGCACTGATTAGCTGTGTATCCTTGGGTAAGTGACCAACCCTCTCTGTTGCTTCAGCCTTAATAATAACAGCACCTACCTTAAAGGGTTGCTGTGAGAATTAAATGAGTTAGCAGATGGAAAACATTTAGAAAGTGGTCCCCATAAGGAAAAGCACTCCACAAATGCTTGCTTTTATTCTCCTTGCCTGAGTTAGGCAGTGAGGAGAAAAGCTGTAGCAGTGGAACTCCCTCAGAGTGGGAGAGAGACTGGCTAGGAACAGGGGCAAGGCTGATGTTAGAGAACAGACTAACTCTGCTGGCAATGAACACACAGCCCTGGGCTCAAAGCCTGGGGCTCTCTGGCTGGTCCAGATCAGCAAGTCACTGGGCCCGCAGCATGCCTGTCTCTGCCAAGGGTTGTCAAAGACCTGCCCCCACCACCCAGGGTGCAGGGAAAACAGGCAACTCATCAAGCCAGCCCCCTCCTGCCTCCCACCCTTGGCAGCAAGGAGAAAATCCAAAGGCATTTATTTTCCAACTGCTCACTTCCTGCTGTCCTTCCTTTCCTGAGAATCTCCTGCCTGGATATAGGAAACCCACTGCGATACTCTCAGACCCCGCAACCCCCCCAACCCAAGCGAGTCACTCCTCAGGGGCCCATTTTCCCTCAGACCACCACCTGAAGCCCTGGCCAGGGCTTCCCACCATGCTCTACAAGGCCCCTGGCCACCTTGCCCCAGCCTTCTCTCCAACTTCACTTACTACCACTCTCCCCCTTGCTGCCTCTGCACCAGCGACACTAACTTCTTGCTGTCCCACTAAGGTAGGCACACGCCCCTCTTTGGGCCTTGCTTGCACTAGCGGTGCCCACTGCAGGCAGGCCCTCCTGCTGGAGGATCCACACTATTCCCTTTCTTCATTCAGGCCTCTGCTGTAAGGGCAGCTCCTCAGGCTCAGCAGCCCCTGCTAGAACAGCCCCACTAACCTCATGACCCTCTATCTCCTTCAGTGGCTCGTGTTTTCTTCACTTCTCACCACTTAATAATAGAATACACATTTATCATCTAATTCCCCCATTAGAATGTAACTTCTAGGAATAGAGGGATTTGGTCTTTTTTTGTTTTTTTAACCATTTAGCCCCAGCACCTGGAATAGCACCTAGCTTACAGTAAGCAATCAACAAATACTCACTGAACAAATGACTTTAAACTCAAGAGGATTTTTGTCCCAAATGGAATAAAACCTCTTTAATAAAAACCAATATATTTCCTAAAGCTAAGTTTCTCATTGACAGCCAAAAAACCAAACTCTGTTTCTTACCTAAAAGCCAATCAAGATATTGAACTGCAGCTGAACTTCAGGAGTAGTTTGATCAAGAGTCAATGCTCGATAAACACTCAAAACATTGGGTAAAAATATGCTGCAAAACAGGATATACATGCACAGTCTCATAAGTATCACAGATTACTTATTAATTACAAAGGGAAAATAAGTAGTTTTACAGCAGCAAAAGGCTACCACCTCCACCAAGTGATGGGCGTTAACATCATTCCTAATGGGACAACCTGACATCATGTGCCTCTTGACGGGATGTGGTCTTCCGGCCAAAAATGCATAACCTAAATCTCATCACAAGAAAATATCAGCAAACCAAAATCCAGGAGCATTCTATAAAACAGGTGGCTTTGTAACTCTTCAATAGTGTCAAAGTTAGGAAAAGACAAAAGAAAGGCTGAGGAATTGAACCAGATTAAAGGAGACTAAAGAGGGCTGGCCAGTTAGCTAAATTGGTTAAAGCTCGGTGTTACGGGCCGGCCCGGTGGTGCACTGGAGGGTGCACTGCTTGGGAGCGCGGCAGCGGTCCCCCGCCGAGGGTTCGGATCCCATGTGGAGACCGGTTCCCGCTCACTGGCTGAGCATGGTGCGAGCGCAGCACCGAGGGTTGCGATCCCGTTGCCGGTCCCCGGTACAGGCGCGACACCAAGGGTTGCGATCCCGTTACCGGTCAGTAAAAAAGAAAAAAAAGTGTTACAACACCAAGGTCAAGGGTGCAGATCCCCATACCAGAAGGGGCTGGATTAGATCCCAGACGGGCGGGACAGGAGTCCTCCTTTAAACACAGCATTGAAGCAACTAGCGTAATTTAATAATGGACACTGCAGTACATAATAGTTTTGCATAAATGTAAAATTTCCTGAAATTGACAATTTCACAAAGTTGATCATTTCACCCTTTTTATATCCATGTTCATAATAATAATTATTATTATATGTATATGTGGAGAGTAAAAAAGCAAATGTGGGAAAATGTTAAAAATAGGTGAAGGGCTTTTATAAGGGAGTACTTTGTACTATTCTTACAACTTTTTTTGTAGGACTGAAATTTTTTCAAAATATAAAGTTAAAAAAGGTGTCACAAGGGCCAGCCCGGTGGCTCACTAATAAAAAAATAAAGAAAAGGAAAAAGAAAAAAAGGTGCCTTTGAACCTTAGCTCAAATTGCAAACAGATGTACTAGGCACTAAGCCTGACACACACATTAACTCGTTTGTTCCTCATGACCAACATGTGTGGGTACTATTATGATCCCATTTTATTTATTTTTTAAAAGATGACTGGTAAGGGGATCTTAACCCTTGACTTGGTGTTGTCAGCACCACGCTCACCCAGTGAGCTAAGCAGCCCTCCCTATACGGGATCCAAACCCGTGGCCTTGGTGTTATCAGCACCACACTCTCCCAAGTGAGCCACGGGCCGGCCCCATGATCCCATTTTATATGCAAGGAAACTGAGGCACAGAGCCCAGGGTGATCCCTTAAGTTGCACAGCACTGCAGATTGAAGCACTGTCTGGCTCAGGGTTGGGTTCCATCCACAGCACCACAGTGACAGCCACGTCTTTGTGCACAGTACGTCAGCAGATGAGGCCTAATGATCTAGCTGGGCTCTCTCTCTGCCAAGTGCCATCTAGTAAGTTGACTTGAGGGAGATATCTGCTCAGGATGAACAGTACCTGGCAACCCCTCGGCCCCAAACCTTTACCCTGTTGCTACAGAAGCAACAAGAACTCCCCCACCATGCTCTTCCGCTGGCATTCTTAAACCCCTCAAGAGCTCATCCATGGAAAATGTTCACAATGTATTAAGAGGACTTCCTTGACACTCCTTACAAAGCTCCCCTACCTGTCATGCTTTTTAAAATTTTGTTTGTATTTTCAGGCTGGCTGGTTAGCTCAGTTGGTTATATCACTATACTGGCCAGCTGCCAAAAAAAAAAGACCAACAAAAGTGGTCAAGGTTAGCTGCTTAGCTCAGTTGCTTCAAGCATGGTGCTGATGATACCAAGGCCCAGGATTCAATTCCCATACCAGCCAGCTGTCAAAAACAAAAACAAACAACAAAATTTTGCTTGTATTTTTAATTCAAGTTGGATTTACACATAAGCTATAGTCAAATGATGCTTTTTAAAAGCACTTTTCTGCTCCTGCTCCTCCATGCTCTTGATTTCCAGTTCCTTAAAGGCACCACTTTCAACTCTTCGAGCCATGCACGTCCTTGGTTATGTACTATCATAGTTCTAAATTATATTTTTACATCTTATTCCTTCTTGACTTTCCAGTTGTACTGTTACTTATTGACTGCTCATTATAAGGATTTAGCTCTTTTTTGTGTGTGTGTGTGTGTGACTGGTAAGGGGATCACAACCCTTGGTGTGGTGTGGCCCACACCGCGCTCAGCCAGCGAGCGCACCGGCCAGTCCTATATAGGATCCGAACCCGTGGCGGGAGCGTCGCTGTGCTCCCAGTGCCACACGGGGCCGGCCCGGATTTGGCTCTTTTTTTACTGGTCTTTTACCAAGCACACACTCGCGCACAAACACACATGTGTACACAGATACTGCCTAGTACCCCATCTGCACAGTACAACCATATCACAATTTTGGATAAATCAGTATTCAATGCTGACACTATTATGATGTAAATACTGTTCACTGCTGAACAGCAGACTATGATTATTGTTCCTTTTCAGCACAATTTTTGGTGTATGAAATTAGAAATTATTTTTACTTGCTTAATTTTCCATAAACTTGTAACTAATTCATCCCCAAATTCTCTTCCTTTTTATATAAATCTCTACTTGATGTGTTAAAACTCATCAGGCACATGAGCAATGTGTCTTCCCAGAGCCTCTGGCCTGCTCCAGCAGTTGTCCCCAGTACAGAGCTGGGCTTGGGATTTCCATGCACCACAGTCCTAGGGACAGATTCCCTTCCCCTTTCTCTTGGGCTGGGTCCCTTGTTTCTTGTATCTGCGATCTTCCTCTTTCATGTTTTTGTCCTTATTTTGCTGAAGCAGTAGTTCTCAAACTTCAGTCTGGCATTATTACCGAAACTTAATTCTTGGAATATTCATTAGAAAAGCCACATTCATATTTTCAGTTCTCTTAAATAATTTATCAAGTAGATCAGTAGGCAAGGCATTCAAAGTTGCACTATAGCATGAAAAGGAAACAAGCTGCCCAAACCCCATAAATTATATACAATTATTATTTGTCAACTAAAAATAATTTTAAGTTATACTAAAAAAAAAGAAATAATTTTGCCTGTGCAATCTGCTATGTAAATGTAACAAGGGACTACAGAAATGCAACTTTAATACTTTTAGCATTGTTTGAGTGCCTTGCTCAGTAAAAGAACTGTTTGCACCATTTGATGTTTTATCACTAAGGTATACCTACTTTGAAAAATATATGCATCAGCTTGCATATATAACATTAAAATGGAAATAAACACAGTGTTCTTAAAGCTAAACTTTCTATCAGTTAAGATTTAAAAAAAATGTACTTTGAAAATAAAGTTTTCCAGACAAGAGGATTAAAACGTCTCTTGTAACTATTGTTAACAGTACAGAATTATCAAATCTGTAAATTGTGAATCTTTTTTTTTTTTTTTTTGTGGTGGCTGGCTGGTTGTGGGATTGGAACCCCTGACCTTGGTGTTAGCAACACTGTGCTTTAACCAACTGAGTTAACCAGCCAGACTCATACATTGTGAATCTTAAATTTCTATTTGCTGTATGTAAAAGTTGGACATTTTAATCAACATATTAAATGTAAATAAAGAACATTTATCAGCAAAAAGGCCCCACAAATCTTCAGTGTGCAACAGAACCACTGATTCAGGAAGTCTGGGCTACTGCCAGGGAATCTGCATCTCTCCAGGTGATGTTGACGCTGCTGGTCCAGGGACCACACAGCAAGAACTACTGAGCCAAAGCACAAACTCAAGTTTCTTCCAGAGATATGGTGCAAGGGAGATAAATGTTCAGACTTAGAATATCTGACAGTGTCTTTACTCTGTTGTCGCACTAAATTAAGAATCTGGCTAAAGAATTCCAGGATGGAAAGCAATGACCCTCACAGTCTGAATGCTGCTGTTGAGGAGTCTGAGGTCACTCTGATTTCCAGTCCTTTGTATGTGGCCTGTTTTTTTTCTCACTGTCTCCAACATTCTGATCGAGCTGATGTGTCTCAGACTGGGTTTATTTTCATCCATTGTGCCTGGTAATTGCTGGGTCCTTTCATTCTCAAAAATCATGTTCTTCAGTCTTGGGAAATTGTCTTGAATTATTTCTTTGATCATTTTCTTCCCCATTTTCTCTACTTTTTCTTTCTGAAACACCTATTTGAATATTTAACTTCTTCGATTCACTGTCCAATTTTTTTTATCTTTTCCATTTTCCATCTCTTTGTCTTTTTGCTTTACTTTTAAGGAAATTTTCTTCAACTTCATCTTCTATTCTATTTTTTAATTTTTCATTTCTGCTAACTTTTCATTTCCAAGAGCTTTTAAAAAATCCTTATTGATAGTATGTTGTCCTTATGCATTTGATAGAGCATAATTTTTCTGAGATTAAAGATAGTTTTTAAAATTTTTTCCTCCCTGCATACTTTTGTCTTTTCCAAGGTTCTTTCTTTTTCTTTTCTTTTTCAACTGAGTCTTTACTCAAATTTTGTCACCCTTGCTTGTCCACTTGTTCATATTTAAGACTAGAGCACTATAAAGCTCACAGGTGGCTCTGTAGACATAGGCGTGGTCACCTGGAGCTTCACATTACGGTGGTCAGCTGTTCCCTTGCATTATAGAAGCCTCAAGGGTTTGAGTCTTCTCTTGAACTGGTCAGATTCTCCACAGGTGACCTTCTAATTTCGTAAACGGAGTCATGAGCC
This sequence comes from Galeopterus variegatus, assembly GCF_000696425.1. Classification (NCBI taxonomy): domain Eukaryota; kingdom Metazoa; phylum Chordata; class Mammalia; order Dermoptera; family Cynocephalidae; genus Galeopterus; species Galeopterus variegatus. The sequence goes on from NW_007731566.1 coordinate 140,808, forward strand.
TAGCTGACAGTATTCTGGTGATGAGGAAGGACAGCAGCTGGGGGCTGTCAGCGTGTCATATCAACACAATATGTAAACCTCCACAAATCCCTCCACATGTCAGAGCCATGACCCCACCCTCCACTGTACCTGGACCCCTCCAGTGCCTCTGTTTTAAGGTCTCCAAACACCTATTCTCCACACTCCTGCCAGGGTGAGGAAGGAAAAGCTTCCAGTCACGTGGAGCCTGAGAGGAGGCACTGCTACTCAGGTTCACCTCACATCTGTTAAGTCAGTTACCTCCTTCCTTTTGCTTCCTAGGTCTGAACAGTTGCTGTCTCCTCTACTTTCCTCTTAATCTTTATGGGTTAATCTTAATCTTAAAGGCTATTCCTTTAAGGCCATTGTTAGAAGGGGTTTTAAAGGAAGCAGGTAAGCATTCAAGCTGTCCCCCTTTTAACTAGAAGCCCATGTCCCCAAACAACTCCTCCCATTCAATGTTTTATTTATCTTCTTAGCTGTTTATTGCCACTTGACATATTTACTTGCTTGTTCTTTAAGGGCCATCTCCTCCAGCTGAACAGTCTCCTTGAGAGCAGGAACTCTGTTGTGTATACTGTGTACAGTACCTAAAACAGCACCTGACACAGATCAGGCTCTCACAGTACAATGTATTAAAGAGAATATATATTATAATGCCATTTTATTTTACTTATTTATTTATTTTGCCTTTTTCGTGACTGGTAAGGGGATCGCAACCCTTGGCGTGGTGTGTGCCATTTTATTTTTAAGAGAGTGTGTGTACATGCAACTGTACACACATAAGCACAAAGAGAAAAAGTCTGAAAGGACATACTCTTGAGATATTGAGAGAGATTATCTCTGGGTGGTAAAGCTATATGCAATTGTAATCCAAAAAAATTTTTTTGATATAAGTTTTCTAAAACAAATATGGATCACTTGTGTAATAAATATATTAAAAACAGAAAAATAAGCCATCTCTTCAAGCTGTGCCCCAGAGAGGTTAAGTAATTTGCCCAAGGTCACACAGCTAGTAAGTGGCAGAGCTGGAATTTAAACTCAGGCAGCCTGGCTCCTCTACAAGATACTCCCTTTCCTTATTCCATAGGACCATTCTCTGTCAGGCCTTTTCGTAAGAAACCTGTGCTGCAGCCATGTTTTCCAAAAGCAGCCCTATCAGATAGGAGAAACACAAATAGTTCCAACCCTTCCCGGAGACACACGAACAGCTGTCAGCCAAGCCAGCAGCATAATGAGGTGCCATAGTGAGTGGGGCTGCAGACTAGTGGGTATGGAAATGAGCCAGAGCATGCAAAGATGACAACTAGGATGCTTGTGCTGATGCTTCCTGCAGAGTGCAGGAAGGAGAGCCCCACTTCTCGAAACTTCGGAGGACTACTTGAGGATGGCCTCACTGGCTAACACTGTAGCCAGATGCTGCGCTGTGGGAGAACAGGCTCTCGGGGGGTGAACAGAGGAACTGGAGAGAACCCTCCTCCTGACTGACTGGCTCAAATCAGAGAACAAAGGCTGTTTTACCTACATTTGTGGTACCACTCCCTGCCTGAAGTATGACAGTGTTAGATCGTGGGAAGGGAGGCATAGGGTAAGGTGGAAGTTCCCAGAAGAGGGGCCTGGTGGTGGTGTTTGGAGCCCTTTTGAGGCTCAGGGCAGCAGCTCATTATTTACAGCAATTGTGCTAGCAGCAAAAATGGCCATACCAATGCATCCCAGCTGAACAGCAGCCCTGTCCACACATTTCTTCTCTCTGCGGCTCATACAAGCAAGCTGGTGTGCCCCTGGCTAGGATAGCTCTGTCCTGTCTGCCAAGACCCTGAGGATCTCCTGCAAGGCCTTCCCCAATAAATAAAGCCACCCCTTATCCCCAGCCTGGACCCAAAAGCCCAGTTGCTCTCAGAGATGGGAGGCAGGGCTATCTAAAAGAAAGTTATGAGCAGCTGCCTCTCCTCTCTCTGCCAAAGCTAGCTTAGCCAAATCCCCAGGAAAATGCTGCTGCATATGAAACATAAAAATGCAAACCACAGACAGTCTGCTCTCCTTCCCATACACATGTTCAAACAAGACTGCTTTCCAGCCATTGCTGATGACTTCTACAGGATGAGGTCATTTCTATGGCTCAGTCTGTGGCTTTTACTCTCCCTTCGTTATGATGAGCCAGTCTCAGCTTATTTGACCCAGATGTGCAGGCCCAGGAGAGCAGGGGAGACAACAGCAAAGCATGATGTGCGTGTGAAGCCCATCCCCACCTCCCCTCCACAAGAGCCAAGCGGAGCTGGCCAGGTGATGAACTGGCAAGGCATATAGTCAGAGGACTCTGAGAGAAGGCCTGCAGGGCAGAGGTGGTGGGAGGGTCTCCAGATCTGCACTTTTTTTCCCCCTCTGCAGGATCTCCCCTGGCAAGGCGATACTCTCCTCTGCCCTGGCCTCGTGGTAATAGTCAGAGGACTCTGAGAGAAGGCCTGCAGGGCAGAGGTGGTGGGAGGGTCTCCAGATCTGCACTTTTTGTCCCCCTCTGCAGGATCTCCCCTGGCAAGGCGATACTCTCCTCTGCCCTGGCCTCGTGGTAACATGGAGATCAGGCCAGAGGGTGGAGGGAGGTTGGCTGCTGCGGCCCTTAAGTTAGCTCTAGCCGCAGGCCAGGGCGGGTGGGGTGTTCACTGTCCCACAAAACAGGGATGCTGGAAGTACTCACGTGGAGGCCTGAAGAGACCGCCAAATCAAGGATAAACATGGCTGAAGGGTGTTGTCAGGATCCCACTGGAAGCTTCAACCACTCCACAGCAAACCTCCAACCACTAAATTACCTGTCTCTACAAAAGCACAGGGATTCTATTAGAGACAGAGGAGAGGCAGACGCTGACTCTAGCAGGACCCTGCATCTGGCAGGCTCCTTGGGCAACTCTTCCGCTCCTTCCCTCCCTCTCCTCGGGCCCCTGAAGTCCAAGAGGAGGGGAGGGAGGGCAGTGACAGGAACTGATAGCAAAACTTTAGGGTCTTGTGGCCCCCAAGCAAATTTGAATACAACTCCAGGGGTGGCAGGGAGGCCTTTGATTACAGCATATAGAGGGTGGTCCTTTAGGAATGAGAAATGCTTCTGGAGGATGGATACTAGGGCTCATGGCACACTGCAAAGTTCCTCTTGAACAGAAGGATCAAGAGCTGATATGCCAACAAGATTATGAACCTGCTGAATGATAGTCCTGGCTTTAGAGCTGCAAGCCCCCCACTTCCCCACATGCAGGAAGAAACTATTCTGGGTTGAGAAGGCCAGAATACAACAAGAGTTGTTAGACTGAACATTCCAAAATATTGCCTCTCTCTCAACTTCCTACCTAAAGGTACTTCTTTAGTTCACTCTGAAAGGAGAATGGGTGCCAACTCTCAGCACAACATCCCTGGACACTGCCATACTGTATGTGTGTGGTAGGGAAGGAGAAGTTTGAAGGCACAGGGTAAGACACCTATGAGAGAAGCCCAGAAAATTTTCAGTTATCACTCACTAAGAAGTATGGATCAAGGGCCGACCCCATGGCGTACTCGGGAGAGTGCAGCGCTGGGAGCACAGCGACGCCCCCGCCGCGGGTTCGGATCCTATATAGGACTGGCTGGTGCATTCACTGGCTGGGCACAGTGTGAGCGACTCCATGCCAAGGGTTGCGACCCCCTTACCAGTCACGAAAAAGACAAAAAAAAAAAAAAAAAGAAGTATGGATCAAGAGTGGACAACAGAACCAGGCTCAAGTAGAACCAGCTATCCTGTGGGTAATCCACCCCACCCACTGGTCCTGACTAAGCTGGCTTTGGGACCTTGCCTCATCTAAACGAAAGAGAGAATGCTAGTTTGCAGTGATGGCTACATATCAGTGGCCTAGGATCTATTTATTTCTAAAGGGGCTCTGAATGCAACGGCTTCTCCTGGGTCTAAATGAGAACGGAACAGAGGGCCTCTACTCTTGGTTGGTTGGTGAAGGAAGGAGATGGTAGCACAGGGAGGCAGGGCTCAAGGCCTCTCTGAACCGAGGTGGTGGAGTGCTGAGGCCAGTCAGACAGCCAAGAGAAAGGTATAGAGCCCAGAGTCTGTGTCAAGAATTTGACTCAGGTGGCAGGGACCTTCCTGTCTTGAAATTATTCTGCTTGCTGTTATTTAATTGTCCTTCCAAGCCCCAGAGGGAGCTCTGGCTTGCTGGCATCTCGAGTTCTGAAGCACTCAGGGGGAGAAAGTAGAAAAGAAACCTGCCATCTTTAGGTGGCCTCAAATTATGACACCAAAGGAGTAAAGAGAGACTCCTGTGGGTTCACTCACATTTTCCTCTGTCCCATTAACAAAGCCCCATTGCCAAGCCCAGCCAATGCTGTCCTCACCTAGACCACCCTTTTCCACCTCTGGCCCCGCCCTCCATCCTTCATGAATTATCTGTACTCTTCCATGACAGTCCACACAGATCTTCCTCCTCCTTTGTAACAACTGTATAGTAGCCCATGGTGTGCACGCACCAGGCCTATTCAGACGAGATGGACATGTTCAGGGTGGTATGGCCGTAGACCAGGCCACATTCATCACTCTGCACAGGATCACTTATGTTGTTTTCTCTTATATATTTTTTTCCATCACAAATGATGCTGCAATGAACATTTTTCTACCTCTCTATGCATTTGTACAAGTAATTGTCTAAGCCAAATTACTAGAAATGGAAATGTGAGGTCGAAGGGATGCCACATTTTATAACTGTGTGGATCTGGCCATGTCTAATCTACACCCATGCCCACCATGTACGTGCACCTGGGAATCTCTCCAGGCACAAGAGTATGGGAAAAACTGAGGTCTCTGTCTGTCTCAGCTCACTAACACCAGCTCTATTTTGGTGTGGCCTCCATGAGGTAACTTCTCTATGGTCTTAGCTACCTACACCTACAGAGTCCTCATCCAGCATGTCTAGACACAGGTGGAAGGTGCCTGTATTAGTCAGTTTTCTGTCACTTATAACTGAATATCTGAAACTGGGAAATTTATAAATAAATGGAATTTATTTCTTATAGTGTTAGTGGCTGGGCAGTCCAAGATTGAGGGAAGCAGCTGATGAGAGCCTTCCTCATGGTAGAGACTCTACAGAGTCTGTGAGCAACACATCACGTAGCAAGTGCTGAGCAAGAGCACTTCCATGTGCTTTCATCCTCGCCTTATAAAGCCCCCAGTCTACTCCCTGATAACCCATAAAACCATTAACCCATTAATCCATGAATGGATTAATCCATTCATAAGAGCACAGTCATTCAAAATCCAGTCACCTCTTAAAGGCCCCACCTTTCAAATACCATATTGGGGGATTAAGTTTCAACATAAGCTTTAGAGGGGACAAACATTCAAACCACAGCAGTGCCCAATTCTTATTTAATGGTGGCTCTCAGACCATTTCAAAAACTCACTGCAATGGCAGTAATGAAGTACAAAAGGGAATAAAGCCATAACAGTGACAAGAACAAGAGTGGAGAGGCGGCAGTGAATGAGGGATTGTGTTGCTTTGCCTCCCACGGGTTTGTCACCCCTTTTCCCCTGGGTGACGGAGCCGCCAAAGATTACTCAAAGCCCATCTCTTTTGAGCAGTGAGAAGCCCCAGAAAGGGGTTAATCTCCCGGAACCCTCAAGATAGAGGCATTCCTCCCATTTGGGAAATTAACCACTAATTGGGGTTCTCTTCCTGCATTTATTCTCCAGACCAAGAAGTTACAGAAAGAGAGGTGGAGTCTTGCTAAGTACAGTTTTACAAGTTTTACAATAGAGGCTGGTAACATTCAGTAAAAACAAGTCAGATGACATTCTGTTAGGCAATTAAGTGATCCACTGACAAAGGCTTGATTTAGCCGACATTCCTTTTCCCTCTAGCAGCTTTTTATTAACTTTACATATCAATTAGTAACTTGTCTGTCTTAGAACCAGCAGCCTTGCTGTGTTAGGATTCTTATGTTGCAACAGAGATTTAATAGCCTGGGGGAAATTTCCTGTCCTTTGCAAGGCCAATATTTGAAACTGCAAGGCTTTGGAAAACCAGGCCCTGTGAGGTACATTTGCTTTATGAATCCTCTACAGGATTGTAATTCATTTCTCAAAGTTAGGAAGTGGGAGGTGGCAGATAAATGGATGCGACAACACTTGAGGAAGTTGTGGCCTGGAGCATTCAATGTTCTACATGGAGGTGACTGCCAGGCTTGCCAAGGGAACCCAGGAGGGAAGCCGGGCTCCAAATAACAGGCACTTCCTGAGCTACTCTCATTTATACTGCAGACTGACTGCCAAAAACAAAAGACCAAAAACAAAAACAAAAACCAAATTTAAACAGGCACAGAGGACCCTAGGAGGGGAAACAAAGCTCAAAACTGGGATCAACTCAAGGGCTGTCTACAGAACATTGCACTAAGTGGCTCCTTCCACAGTCATACCCTCATCCTAGGGGCAGGCACTTGATGCCAGGTAAAAAGAGGAGGGTTGGCCTCCAAAAATATTAAGCCAATGGACTAGAGTGGATTTAGCAAAGTTTTCTGTAAAGGGCCAGACAGTAAATATTTTAGGTTTTGTGGGCCATATTATTTTTCATTTGGGGAGAGGGTGTTTAGTTCCCCCATACTGCAAGTTAAAGTGCACACCTCAGCAAAGCCCACCAGCCAACAAGCCCCACTCCCCATCCACACAGTACCAGAGCGGCTACCCATTTAGGAGAGAGGTCTATGGTGGGAACAGACTTACCAATGTGATAGTACACGAAACCCATATCAGTTTGCTAGAATATCAGCTTGGCACTTCATTTTTATTTTTTATTTACTTACTTTTTTTGGTGGTTGGCTGGTACAGGGATCCAAACCTTGACCCTGGTGTTATAACATCATGCTCTAACCAACTGAGCTAACCAGCCAGCCCTGG